>NW_006239350.1:338020-344857 GCF_000226075.1 Solanum tuberosum
AAACGGAGGGCATTTTTGTTCCTTTCACATAGTTTAAGGGCATTTTTGACCCTTTTCCCTTTTCTTAATAAAAGGTTTGAGTTCGAGCTCTGAATATGAAAAAAATCTTAATAGGAAGCGAGGCCCTACATGACGTGAATTCAAAATAATCGAATTTCAATTCGAGTATTAAACATCGAATTTTAAAAAAATAAAATATTGTGGGGTACTTGTGAGTGAGGTAGGGGGTACTAAGAGGCGAAAACAGAGCCAGAATATCGACTACAAACTTTAACTTTTTTTAACTTTAGTTATGTATTTATTTTTGAACTTAGAAATCATCGAGTTAAAAGAAATGATAAATTTTAAATTTTGACTCTATTCCTCGAAAGAGAGTTAATTAAGAGTTGTAGAGAGACTATAGAGAAATGTTTCGGTGGTAGTTATATTAAAATGACAAAGAGATAATAAGATAACATGGGCTTGCGTGCTTCTACTGACACAAACAAGGCCCGCAAAGTTGGCTGATAAACAAGGGCAAAATTATCCCCCACCCCCCTCCCCAACCCCATACCCTATTTTGTGTTCACTCCCACTTGATTTTGTTATGTAAACTCCTCACTTGGGAAACATAATGAAAAGGATGGGTTGCAACATATAATACTTACTAAATATTTGAATGGTTGTAACTATCGCAACTTATAGTATTTCTTATATATGAAAATTTACGGGTAAAAGGATAAATATATCTCCAAACTATCGTAAATGGTATGCAGATATCATTCGTCATACTTTTGGGACATTGGTGCCCCTGTCGTTCAAAAACTAGAGCATATATGCCTTTCACTCTAACGGAAGACTAAACAGGGACACATGCTACAATCTTATCCGTCGATCCGATATTTAATAAATGTCAGATCAGTGGATAAGATTATGACACGTGTATGTCCTTTAGTATAAAAGGTATATATGCTCTAGTTTTTGGACGGCAGGGGAACCAATGTCCCAAAAGTATAACAGAGTATATCTGCATATCATTTACGATAGTTCGGGAGTATATTTGTCCTTTTTCCCAAAATTTACTTTCAAGAAAAATTGAGGATTTGTGTCTGAATTCACATGAACATTTGTCAATTGAACGCTCATATTCTGAATTAAGACAAACGAATTTAATTATACAAGGAGTATTTATTTTATTTAGACGATATGCATATTTGAATAAGTTGCTTAATTAAATGTCAATTACAAGTGATAAAGAACGGATTTTGTGCTTAATTCAACCTCAAAAACTAGCTTAAGAGGTGATGATTGCTTAAGTATATTGAAGAGATCGAGACTCTTCACGCATCTCCTCACGCCCAAAAATGGACATTCTGGTATGTGGCCAATTTTAAATAGGAAGAGGTGGGTTGGGGTGGGGTGGGGGTGGGGGGCAAAATGAGAATTAGGTTGAATCATTCTCTGGTATCATGATAAATAATGAATTTTGGGCCTTACTAACCCCAAAAACTAGCTCAAAAGGTGAGGATTATTGCTCAAGTCATATTAAAGAGACCACTCATCCTTTAAGGGCTAGTGCGAGACTCTTCATAAAAATTAAGTTAATATATAAAAGATAATTATTCTGTTTTTCTCGCATTGCACTACATAAGTCGAAACTCCACCTGCTCCGCATAAGATCAAATTCGCTTCGCATCGCATATGTCTTGCCCCCTTGTCGTCCCTATTATGAATGTTGTAATACTTGCACTATAGATTAAATTTTATTATATTCACATCTAGTTGGATTTGTTGTTCCGCATGAGAATGAATAAGACGATTGCGAGATTGATGTGAGAAGGCGGGGATGACTATATTTCTGAGAGTGACTTCTAGGCGAATATGAAGTGTACGGATACAAATTATGCCTTGTAATGAAAGACAATTTTGAATCTGTTTTGTCTATGAACAAGGAAGCTATAAGTAAAACAACTATGAATAGCATGGAGAGTTAAACGTTGATGGAATGCTTAACACATACAAATCAAATGAAAAACGGTGTTATCAATAGCAAACGAGTGAGTAACACATAAAAACCTATCCTTGAAAGGGGAAAAACAACTAGAGATGACTGTTAATTAATAACATGTAGACTAAGGATCAAAAGGAGGAATCCGCCTTAGAATGAGCTCATGTCTGATTAGCTAGCTAGCTGGTGAGACAATAACTTACCAAGGCAATGCTTAGTAGCTGGTCCAAAAGGATAATCAACCACACTGAAATTAATACTTTACATTACCCATGGACTCCCATATTCTCAAATAGGGGCGGATATATAGCTTACATTTTCTAAATTCAATGTCGTTTATACGAAACATAAATAAATATATATATATATATATATATATAATGAAAAATACTTTTAAAATAACTTTAAATATTATTCAACCAATTAATATCAAATCTTGAATCCGTCTATCACCTCAAAATGATATGTGGATCTCTCTCTTTCTATTTAAAAACAAGAATAGCCCACTTCTTTCTCCCATGCACTTGTCTTGTTCACCTCCAACACTCCTTCCTTAGTGTTTTTTTAATTTCCTCTTCATGGCCTCCTTATCTCTCTGTCCATAATTAACTTGTCTCTTTCTCTCTTCTTCTCTTCTTTTTAAACTCCCATCTCCCACACTAAACTCTCAATTCATTTTCAACATTCTATTCTATCTGACAACTCACTTAACAACAACAACTCTTTCTCCCATTTTTATTTTCTCTGCCCCTTTTGTTCTTTCTTCAGTTTCATTATATATAATGTCAAGCAGACGATCACGTTCCAGAATAAGCGATGATCAAATCGCTGATCTTGTTTCCAAGTTGCAACAACTTATTCCTGAAATTCGCAATAGACGTTCTGACAAGGTATATATATATCATCATCGTTCTTTATACTGTCAGCGTATATCTATATATATATATATTTTTTTACTATACTAAATGTTAGGTCTTTGTTTTTTTTACTTTGATATATATATTTTTCCAAGTAACTTCCTAAATTTATATTGTGTGGTCTTTAATTTCTTTTCCTTTTAGAGATAAAGTTTGAGTGTGACATTTTCATGCCCACAAACCCTCAATTCAAAATGTACTTGTCTTGTTTGTCGCTTCAACGCATTTCCTTTTCTCCTTGATTGATGTCCCGTTCCTCAATACCCCGTTTTACGAGTAAAACAACTTAGATAAAGCGAGAAGTTGAGTCTAAACTGTATTTGATAATACAATAAAATAGTTTTCCCAACTAGGAATATAAGATGAAGGCAAGAAGCTAATAGCCGACAGGCTTGTCAGCAGACTTACTTGACCTATTGAATTACCACTATAGGGTTTTTGACTGCTAATTAACAAGATGAGGTGGAGCCGTGTCTGAATACTTTTACGATACAGAAGTTCTCGTGAAAAGAATAAGATATTGTTTTCTCATAATTTTTTATTTTTTTTATTACAAAAATTACGTTTTTGATGCGTGGTAACTACGTAATATCCTTAATTTCATCATTTTTGAAAAAAGTATTGAAATGGAATTAATTACTCATTTATGTAAGTTAGCATCCCACACCTCATATATAATATATAGTATCTTGCTTGAAAGTGACCTATATACACACGCACCCTTTGCAATATTTAAGCAACAATTTGTGTTAAAAATCTTTGTTGCTTGGACTTGTCAAAATTTTTGTCGTACTTGCGTTAGATTCTTTAAAATGCACTCTTTTTAAAATATTCGACACACAACTATCGACATTTTTAAAGAATTTAAATAACATAGGTTACAACAACAATAAAAACAAACTCAATATAATTTCACAAGTGGGGATGATCGATCTGGGGAGGGTGAGGTGTACTCAAGCCTTACCCTACCTTTTTGAAAATAGAGAGGTTGTTTCTGATAGACTCTCAACTTATTCTAGAGTAGTAAAATATTATCTAGTTTTTAACATTCTTTATGTTTTTTTTTTCCAATTAAATTAAACAGGTTTCAGCTTCAAAAGTGCTGCAAGAGACTTGCAACTATATAAGAAATTTACACAGAGAAGTGGATGGATTAAGTGAGAGATTATCACAACTTTTGGAATCAACTGATAGTGATAGTGCTCAAGCTGCTATTATTAGGAGCTTACTTATGTAGCTATTTAATTAAATAGCTCAACTTCATTAAAATTTCTATTATTAAAAAGAATGGAGTATTTATATTATTAATTAGGGTTTTTTGGCCACTATAGGTCAAAATTAATTTCTATTTTTCTGTTTTCCAATTTTGAATAGTTTTTTTACTTTATGTTGTATTGTTGTATCCATCTGTTTTAAGAGCTGATGTTTCTTTGATCTCAGCCTTTTTTTAAGTATATAAGTATTTGAGATGTTTTTATCGATCGGTATCGTGTTATTTTGCTCTGAATATTATGTTACATTTTCTCTATTATTTGTTATGTCTTGTTTACTATTGTATTCTCTTTTATTAAGTGGCTCTGTTATGCGTTACTTGAGCCGATGATTTTTTGAAAACAATCTCTCTATCTCTACGAGATAGGAGTGGGATCTGCATACACTTATAAACCCTTTCCAAATCTATTTGTGAAAATACACTATATATAATATATAATACGGAAAAGGGCCTACAATACCCTTGAACTATTTGAAATGGTACAAAACTACCCTCCATCCACCTATTGGCTCGCAAATACCCCTGTCATCCATCTTTGGGTACAATATTGATCACTTTTTATAACAGATTGTCATTTAAATAATATTTTAACTACGTGTCGACCATCTATTGGATACAATTTAATAACTTAAATTAATTTACAAACTCACCCGTTATTAATTATATCCGACCCAAAAATTAATTAATTACACTCGTCCCAAATTACATTTACCCCACCGATTAAAACAAATACATGTACCCTTCATTCCCAACATTTCACTTCATCTTCCAACCTTCTTCCCTAATATATTTGTCCACAATCTCAAAAAAACACTACCTAAATACACACGTGTATCACCATAAAAAAAACCACCAAAACACTCGTGATTTTTTATGGTGATACATGAGTGAATTTAGATAATGTTTTTTTCGAAATTGTAAGCGAATATATTGGGAAGTAAGGTTGGAAGAGGAAGTAAATGTTGGGAATGAATGGTGTATTTGTTTTAATCGGTGGAGTAAATGTAATTTGGGGCGGGTGTAATTAACTTGGTCTGGTATAATTAATTTGAGTCGAATGCAGTCAATTTGGGTCGGGTATAATTAGTAATGAGTGAGTTTATAAACTAATTTAAGTAATTAAATTGTAACTAATGGCCGCCACATATTTAAATAAATTATTTAAATGATAATCCGCTATAAAAGTGGTCAATATTAGAGCCAAAGGTGATGTCAGGGGTATTTGGGAGCCAATAGGTGGATGAAGAATAGTTTTGTACCATTTCCAATAGTTCGAGGGTACCCTTTTCCATATATAATATTATTGTTGTTATTGCTCGATATCTCTTTTTCTCTGATAATTTATTAAGCTATATAAGCAATATGAGGTGTTGAATTGTATGATTATCCAATCTAAAAGCTTAACTGTAGACAAATTATATTTTTATTTGCTTAATTTAACATGTCTTGTCAAAAATATTAACTACATGAGAAATGAATGGACTTAATTACACTTAAATTTGCATTGTTACAGAAACTTTTTTCTTATATTTTTTTTAGCATTTTCTTAGACTAATTAATTATAAATGGAATTAATTCTTTAATTTATAAATATAATACTGCATTAATTTGGTTTAAGTGATTACATAGAATACTAGAGAATTAATGTCATATATATAATTTTTAAAAAGCAAAAAAGAAAAAAGAAAAAAAGGTGTATCTCGTGTGAAAGGGATAGGGTGATAATAATATTTGGTGAGCCCTAGTCACTATTTGTTAATGATTTATAAATCAAGATGAAATTTGAAAATTTTTGCCAAAAATAAATATATTGTCCTATCAATATTATTTGGACCCTGTAGGTCAACCTTTGATGTCATGATTCTATTCATGTCAAATAAATGTCTTTTTCGTACTAAAATTAAGATATTACAATTAGTCCAAATTAAAAGTAGTTATCAACAAATCTAATAATTAAACTTTAAGTATCGAAATTATTTTTTTATAAAAATAAGTATTTGTATATTTATATACAATAATTTTTTGGCTTATTTCTAATCTAGTATTGGGTGGTTAGTTATTGCTAGCTTGACAAATTTCAAGATCAATTGAACATTTTTTCTCTAAAAAGTATAATATTATACGTATAAAAAAATTATATTGCATATATAAGTTAAGAATTATACTTTTTAGACCTAACATATTATATTTTCAATAACCTTAATTAGTTGGTGCTTCTATCAACTGTAATTTTAGATCATAAATTTCAAAAGTCTTTTCTTAACAATTTTTGTGTCAAATCAAACAACATCACATAAATTAAAGAGAAGAAAATATTAATTACTTACTCATTTTTGGCTGATCGTAAGTCATAATCTGATAGTGAAGCTTTTAGAATTAGCATAAATAAGTTAAAACATTGATATGTCCCTTCTGTTTGTTTGTCCTAATTGTCCATTACTGAGATTTCTCCACTTAATTAAAACATCCAAATTTTGGGATTGTTTCTAATTAGTTAAATTTAACAAAATGGGTTGTAACTTCAAATATGTGGATAATCTGGATTTGGATATATAGTTGGAATAAGAAGAAAAATATGATTATCCTCTGGAACGAATGGAAAAGGTGTGGGTGTGTGTGTGTGGGGGGGGGGGGGGGGGGGGGAAAAAAAAAAACGGGTA
>NW_006239350.1:345262-350723 GCF_000226075.1 Solanum tuberosum
CATTAGGACCTTAGCGTGGTGGGGGGGGGGGGGGGGGGGGAGGGTAAGAAAAAAATTCGAGGAGGTTTAAGGTTATATACAACTCAAAAGTATGACGGTAAGGATATGTACAACCTTAGGGCCCGTTTGGCCATGCGATATGGTATCATGATATGATATCATAATATGGAATTATGAGATGAAATTGAAGTTTTGTCTGGACATGCGATATGAAATTTTTGTGTTGTATATTTTCTCATAAACATAAGAATCTCATAAGTTGTAAAATTATTAAAATAGCACCAATTGTTTATTCAATCTTACCAAATAAACAAAAATTTATAAAAAATCACATAATAAATTATTACAAAGCTATTTGTTCTCCACTTAAGTAACTGTTTCATCTAACTTTTATTCATCAAAGTTTAATTCAATAAAAAGAAAATTGAACATAAATTGTAGTGTACTAGTCTTTATCATATAAGGAAAAACCTCCCACATAGTACGGACAATTTTCTCACGTCGAACTTGCATTTCTCGATCATGTGACCGAGAAGACGAACCAACATTGTTACTTTGAGTTGTAATAAATACAAAACGGTAGAAGTAATAAATTAGGTGTTGGAGTAAATGAAGAGAACAAAATTATTACTCAACAATCGGTTGATGTGAGTTAAAGTGACTATATGTTGGTAAGAATAATAAATTTTATATCGGTGAGAATAATAATTTTTAAAAAGTAATGATGTGATTATAAATTTTATTTACATATGAAATAAATGGTTAGTAGATATAAATGTGGGATTGTTTTAACAAAATATAAACTTGTGGATCAATTTTTGTATTAAAAATATCTCAAATCATGATATGGAATTTCCATATCATGGTTTTTGGAGAATATGAAATCACATCTCATGATATGGAATCATGAGATGGAATCAGCGTAAAATCGCATGTCCAAACGCTGATTCTATCTCACGATTTCATATCGTGATATGATATCGCATGTCCAAACGCCTACTTAGTCTTTAAAGTATAACAAAGGATATTGACATACCATTTGTCATAGTTTGGAAATATATTTATTCTTTTTCCGTTAAATATATACAGATCACCAAGTTAGAATCCAACATTAATAACATAAGAAGACTAGAATTCCAAAACAAAAAAGTTTCAAATTCTAACTTTGCTTCTGTATGAGATCCTAGGTTCAAATTTCATCGAAAACAAAAGTACTAACTGATTTTTCCCCACATGTTCAAACACGTAGATATAGTTATTTGATAACTATACTAGTGAATTTGAACAAAGTTACCTTATATTTATATTGTTATTAAACTAATGGGAAATAACAATAACAAAAATCTCATGAAATTAGTTAAAATGCACACAACATATCCCAAACCTATATTTAACAATCATCCGGTTAATATCCTAACACAAACCCCAGAAATGAAGTGAATACTTTTTATATAATAAAAATTATACATGATTATACAAAGCAAATACATTTATAATATATATATATATATATATATATATATATAGTGTTGTATAAATTGTGTATATTTTATACTAAATATATGTATAATATACATACCAACATATATATTGATAATGTATATATTATGTATATTTTAACCATATTTTATATATATATATATATATATATATAGTGTTGTATAAATTGTGTATATTTTATACTAAATATATGTATAATATACATACCAACATATATATTGATAATGTATATATTATGTATATTTTTTTTGGGTGCAAATATTCATCTCTCAAAGACTTTAGAAAGGCTTCTTTGGCTTGGTCAACTTGGGAAGTCTTATAGTATACATTGTCAGTAAATTTATTAAAAGTACTAATAGATGCATGCATATTTATCTATATATATGTACTTGTGATGGATTGTCAAAACATTGATAACAAAAATTGCGACATATTAGGTGGTCGATGTCCCTACAACTTCAACTAGTACATATTCTCCAACTATATATGGTTGAACTTCGATCTACCTTCTATAAGCAACAAGGGTGCATACGGGCCGTGCGCGTGGTATATAGGAACAGGCTTTTCAATTCCCAAGAAGTCAATCGAGGCATCCTAATTTCGCGTTGCATGCCTTATGAGTGAAAAACAGAAGACAAAAATTGTAGGAACTCGAGTCGGGGATGTGTTAATTAAGAATTAAAATATTTATGAATTTGAAGTATTTTCATCTACCCTTTACAACCATTTTGGTTTTTCTGCAGGTATCTGATCTATATCTCTATATATTATATTGAAATATGATATATTTTAAGTGCGTAAATTATAACACTATTATTTAGTGTAATTTTACCAAGGGTTAATTAATATAGACACACATACTAAGTAGTCTTGTACAAGAACATCACATGTTTACCAAATTTTGTCTCTAGGAGAAATAAAGTCATGTATATAGGGGAAATAGTGGTTAGAAAATCAAGATTAGAGTTAGTTATTAGTGAATTCAGTTGAGGAATCAGTTTAATTAGCACCAGAGTAAAAAAAATTTGAGCAACAGCAATGATTTTTTTGTATTATAAGGTAGGAAAATCGTGTATATATACAAGGAGTATACCAAAAAGTAGCTAGAGAAACTTCACAATAAAATACGATTCCCTAACAAGTGTCAACTACTCATGGGCTACTAAAAAGAAACTAGAGATAAGAGGCTACTCCTCATGTACATGTACAAAATCACACTATTGCGGATTCATTAGAAAAGCTTGAGGAGCAGCTTGATCTTCAGTTCAATGCCTTTATTGAAGTGATGAGCTTTGAAGATATGATTTTCTCGATCCCTTCTAACGCTTTCCTATGCAAAATAGTTTCCCATCCCAAGTGCCATAAGTAAGGTAGTACTTAATATGGCATTGAACTTTATAAGTTTTTTACATTCAACAAACATATTATAAATAGAATCAAAATAAGAAAAACTTTGCATTATAACAATATACAAACAAGTATCACATATATTTCAGTGGATTAACATAGACTTTGGTGTATGTAAGTAATCACTAGCATCGGGTTCGAGCCCCGGATTTGGAGAAAATTTTGTTGGAAGCGCCACCCCCGAATGGGTCCTGCAGTGCACAATTCGGATTTAGTCGGAGCTCTAATGTGGACTCCGGACACCGAATGGGAAATCCAAAAAAAAAGGTAATCACTAGCATCATTTTTTTGAGTATCAAGACAAGAAAAACTTTGCATTATCAAGTTTGTGAAGGCAAATTAAACAAGAAAGAAAAAGGAGACTTCGCTAGCATTTGACCCCAAGTTTCCAAGTATTTTTGCCAAATAATACTTGGGCCAAGTTTTTCCAAAGTTAATGCCCTGTGTTTGGCCCCTACCCCCCCCCCTCCCGCCCCCAAAATAAATAAATAAATATATATTTGACTATTTCAAATATGATTTATACCCATAAATTTTAAAAACTATTAAAAATACTCATAAGTTTGTATTATCTATTTATAATGAATATGTTCTGTTAAAAATAACCTTATAACATAATTGATAACAATCAACAACAACAAAATAACAATATAGACAAGAACAACACATTAATGCATAGTCGAACTTGTCATTGATTCGGTTATAACAACCTACGGAGAAGGTAGTAACAAACTATTCCTTTATATAATCTTCCCACATTCTACGAACAATCTCTTCTCGACAAACTTTCATTTCTAGATCAGATGACCGAGAAGACGAAATAATATTATTACTCTGAATCGATTGTTCGTCATCTTCATCAGTAACGATATCATCACGTTCATGTTCACTGAATATTTCATCACTGCTTTGAACTCAAACCATTTACTAAGAGTAAAGACAGTAACGATATCATCACGTTCATGTTCACTGAATATATCTATAGGAATAGTTTGTTACTATCTCCTCCGAAAAAGTTTGAGTTCAAAGCAGTGATGAAATATTCAGTGAACATGAACGTGATGATATCGTTACTGTCTTTACTCTTAGTAAATGGTTAGTTCCTTATCTTCTTAGTAACCCCGATGGACTTTGTAATCACGGGGGTTTATATTCATCAAATCGACCAACCTTAGTCAACCCAGAGTTATTAAATTCTGAATAAACTTTCTTCACCTGTCGGGTGCTTTTTGGGCCCCATCGTCACATGGCTTGTGAAACTTTTTTCAAGATTTAATGGTCCTTCTTTGTCTTCTTGTGATAGTGGGGTCTTCTTTAGTAGTAGTGGACATGTAGTGGATGTAGTGGAATCTTCTTTAGTAGTAGTGGGCATGTAGTGGAGTCTTCTTTATCATAATGGCTTGTGATGTCATTGCTTACGTATTTCTCTAGGTATCCAGGTTGTGTAGCGCTATGGAATCAAAACGCATTCCTGAATCATTGTCTTCATTTGGATCGTAGTGTTGATCGAATTGGTCAATTGATAGATCATTTTCATCACTTCTACTTTCTGTGTCTTCGTGGTCAGATTCTGCTGGATTTGGCTCTGGAGTTTCTCGTATAATTTTTTCTTGTATTACCTCCTTAGTCTTTTCTGTGAGTAATTTGTAAAGAGAACTTATTATTATTTTTTCTATCCTTTTATTTTTTTCCTTTTTTGGAGGAATCCCTTTGTCTTTTTGCTTGTCTCTGCTATTCTACTGAAACTTGTTGGCAGAATTCTTACACTTTTGGGTAAAATGTCAACCATCAACGGGTTTGATGAGTCTTTACCCGCTACCGTTTGAGCGGGACTAGCTATACCTCTAGCTGGTACAATAGCTTTTTTCTACATTCGTTGGGGAATGTACACCCGTCTTATCCATTTTGTAATGAGATGGAGGACTCTTTAATGGTATTGTTTGATCGGTATTTCCCAGTAAAAACCTTATCCTCTCTTGTAATGAGTGGATATGTTGTGTCATTTTTCCTTTTTCAGTTTCTAGTCTCTCGATCGTCTGATTTAGTCTTTTAAAACCTTCCGTTATTGAGGAACAATGATCGCAGAAAATTATTTTGTCTGTATCTTTTTGAATGTCGTATTGCAAAGATGGTCTTGAATTTTGTCTCAAAGCTGGGCTTATAAAGTAATTAGGCCCAAGAGTTCCTCTAGCATAATCTAGTGCTTCATTCAAATCGTTGAACCCTTTAAAAAGTGGAGTAGGAAAAGTCTTTGGTTGAGTCTATTACTTCTATCCATGTCTGGAATACTCCTTGCAATCTCCCTTGGACTACTACATAAAATCTAAATTTTTTGTCTTCATTTTTGTCTGTAAAATAATGGCTTAATGAATTGACTATTGAAATGAAATAACTGTTGTTTCTGGGAATCTTGTTGTATGCTAGCCATAGGTTGTCTATTAGGCATCTTTGAGGTCTATCTATCTTCGTTTCTGGTTTTACCCTGAAACTTAGATTAGATGGTGGGTAGAAAATTAGATTTTGTTTCCCAAAATATATTCTTTCCATGCTTGTC
>NW_006239350.1:350823-351980 GCF_000226075.1 Solanum tuberosum
TTTTTTTTAGTAAATTTGATTGTAAATCCGGATATTGGCAAGTCAAAATGCTGAGGATAGCATAGAATGGACAGCTTTTACTTGCCTAGAAGGACATTTCGAATGGTTGGTAATGTCATTCGGTTTAAAAACAGCTCCTCCGATCTTTCAAAGAAAGATGGATAATATATTTAGAGACTATAAAAGCTTTATTTTAGTTTATGTAGGATATTGACAAGTTAAAATGCATGAGGATAGCATAGAATGGACAGCTTTTATTTGCCCAAAAGGACATTATATATATATATATATATATATATATTAATAGGAAGTAATAAATGATGAGTATTTTTTATAAAATATTAAAGTTTGGGGTAATTTTTAAATTTTTTAAGGTTCCCAAATATTTCCCAAGTTCCCAAAAACCAATTTTTTTTCTAGTATTTGGGAACTTGAGATTCTTGGCAAAAAAATTTGCCTAGTTATATGGCCTGATGAGTCCACAAATTGGACTCATTTAGGGCTTTATTTTTATAGAAATAGTGTCATCGAATGCTTATTTTGTCTCAATATCTGATGAAAACTCTTAAGTTTCAGGTATTTGAGGTTTTAGTGGAAGCATGAACACTTAGGCGCAAAAAGGAACAAAAAGGCTAGAAAGAACGAAGAAGCTGAAGCATGAGCATCGCCAAGAATCTTTGGCGATTCACTGAAAGTACAGACTCTCCCCTTTGTTCCAGTATGCGAAGCCCTGAAGGAAAAGGATAAAAAAAGGCGATGAAAGGAGCAGTTGGCGCTTCGCCGAATAGTTCCGCGAAGCAGTACTATACCGTCCAATGGTCCAGAACGTGAAGATGCTGAAGGTAAGCATGAAACGGCGATGAAACAGAAGAAGGGCGAGTCACCGAGTCATTTGGCGGCATCGACTAACTTCGCCGAAAGATCCGCCAGTGCTATTTTCTGAAGTCTATAAATATTAAACTTGTTATTAATTTTATAAGTTCCGAACCATTATTATTATTTTCAGAATAGAATAGTACGTTTTTAGATATTTTCTCTCAAGTTTGGAGAGGGTTTTATGGGAGACTTGAAGAGAGAAGAATTTCATTTTCCCCAATTTGGAAGTAGGTCTTCTCCATTCTTCTTCCTTTGCTTAAATCAAAGTTTAATTTCTTATA
>NW_006239350.1:356183-357786 GCF_000226075.1 Solanum tuberosum
TGCTTTCACCTGATCCTATACTTGAAAAGAAACAATTAGTAGACACAATGTCGCCCTAGCTAGCGACTTAGTCAAGAAACCTTGAGAAAAGATTCTTTAAAAGAGAATGTGTACACTATTTTAAAATGGTGGGTTAAAATTACCGGTCATTAAAATATCTATGTATGAAATATTATCTATATCAAAATGCATTTTTGGATTATGCAAAATATCAAAATGAATATTAACAAGTGTAACAGAAAAAAATGAATATTAAAAAAAAGAAATATATATATATATATAATGAACGTAACTAATGACATGTAAGAATGCAATTTTAAGATTAATTGATAAAAGAAAATTCCTAAATTTTGATAAATAAGGATAGTTATCGATAAACGTATTTAAAATTATAAAAAAAATTATTTTGAACTATTAAATAAATAAAACTTAAAAGTTACGAATTTTTGAAAATGTTAGGCCAAAATTAGGTGTCAACAGCTGTCCCTTTCGTTGGATATGATTGATGAAAGAGATCGTGGACAACGAAAATTGACAAACCTGATTTTGGCCGAACACATGACCGTTATATAAAAGTACGGTTGGAATGTGGTGGAAGTCGATCCTGGACTTGCCTCCAAAAGGTTCCACGCTGTGTTGCGTCCTTGTAGAAATAGTCTGCACCTGTGGTTCAGCTGAGAATGCATCCTCTTGGATGTTCTCAAAAAAAATAATAATATGAAACTCATCAATAGAGACAATTACAAGAAAAAGGGTAGCATCTCTTACGATACGACAAATGAAAATGATCCATTGGTAGAATAAACATGCATGTCCATCGATAGGACGTATGAAGATGATGATCCATCGATAGGATTTTGAATGTATGTTCATCGATAGGACGAATGAAAAAAAATGATCCATCGATATGATTTTGAATGTATGTCCATCGGTAGGATGAATGAAAAAGATGATCCATCGATAGGATTTGGAATGTATGTCCATCGGTAGACGAATGAAATGATGATGATCCATCGGTAGATTTTGAATGTATGTCCATCGGTAGGATGAATGAAAAAGATGATCCATCGATAGGATTTGGAATGTATGTCCATCGGTAGGACGAATGAAAATGATGATGATCCATCGGTAGGATTTTGAATGTATGTCCATCGGTAGGACGAATGAAAATGATGATGATCCATCGGTAGGATTTTGAATGTATGTCGATCGGTAGGACGAATGAAAAAAGATGATCCATCGGTAGGATTTTGAATGTATGTCCATCGGTAGGACGAATGAAAATGATGATGATCCATCGGTAGGATTTTGAATGTATGTCCATCGGTAGGACGAATGAAAATGATGATGATCCATCGGTAGGATTTTGAATGTATGTCCATCGGTAGGACGAATGAAAATGATGATGACATGGTGCATATCCTTCACCTCCGAATAGATGCGACTTAAGTGCAATGGCCTTCTCGGCGAATGAAAATGCAATGATCGATGACCTAATGATTGTCCACTATAACGAGGTAGACGGCTCGATGATTATCTAACTGTAACGAAGTGGATGGCTCGATGATTGTCTTGAAAGTGTTATCGCATTAATGCTTTCACC
>NW_006239350.1:358364-361895 GCF_000226075.1 Solanum tuberosum
GTCAAATGTAGTTCCAATCATGTAGATGATGAATGCTGCAAAGAATCTGAGACCAGATCATAAGTTGAAAATG
Source organism: Solanum tuberosum (assembly GCF_000226075.1). NCBI lineage: Eukaryota > Viridiplantae > Streptophyta > Magnoliopsida > Solanales > Solanaceae > Solanum > Solanum tuberosum. The sequence goes on from NW_006239350.1 coordinate 358,438, forward strand.
TACAATATGAACATGATGAAATAGAAAAATGATATTCCCCGCGATATTCAAAGCCTAAATTAAAGACAAGATATATCACATTTTTGGGACGGACAACCCAATGAGGTAAAATAGGTGTCTCACACTGATAGGATTAACCTAATGACACTTTTTACAATGAACAATCCAAAAAGAGAAGGCAATTTTTATTTTTTTTAATGGAAAGAAACAAAATACTTTGGAAAATATTAAAGAGTGGGTGCTTGCCCCTTTTTTTTTTTGTAATATAAATAATATAAAAGAATAGTCAAATCTTGACTACAATTGGTACCAGGAGTTAGGATCGCATGTAAATCTATCCCTTTTTTTTTTTTTTTTTTTTTTTTTAAGATTGAATTCAAGGTAACTCCTACAGCTTCAACTGGTACCTCAAACATACTTAAGTATCAACAAGATTGATTCATCTTTCTTCAAACCAAGATTTTGAATTGTACCAATCCTCTCATGTTTCAAATGCCCTCACAAAAAGAAAAGTTCTATTTCACACATATTTGAAGCATATTATTTGAGGACATTTTTTTTTGAAGTGCACTCACACTCACAAGAATGTTCAATGCATGCAACTATGATACCATATGCTTGGCCCTTATATAAATCTCCACTAATGTCAGAACATTTAGAATGAGATCATGTAGGACTTATTATTGGCTTGTAATGTAGGCTTAGGGACGGGTAGGATATAAATTTGGGATAAAAATGACTTAATTCCTTCTTAAGTGTCACAGTGAATTTGTGTTTTTGATGATTGATACACCTTTGGCGTCTGATCCTCTTTATTGTCCCTCTTTTTTTTTCCGACTTCTTTTGAATTCTTGTTGGAGCTTTTCCTGTTTCACCCCTTTGTTTTGAAGTTTTCTCCTCTTTTGTTGAAGTTTTTTCCTTCTTGTCTTTCATTGACCTTGTAGGGGTGTTTTTGTCTTTCTTTATTTCTTTCCACCTTCATTTTTTTTTTCCTTTTTTTTTTAGGAGTCGTTTTTTTTTTTTTTTTTCAACTTTGGGAGACTTTGTATCTTTTGCTTTTGGCAACTTCAAACATGAATCTTCTCTTATAATTTGCACATTGTTGGTGCACTCAAGAAGATTGGGCCAAGAGAGGGATAGTGCTTGTAAGCACTAAAAAGGGTAGTGGCTAAGATGTGGTTGTCCAAAAAAGGGCTTCAGGCTCAAAGTAAGGAAAACTAGGGATTAATGTCATTTGGTAGGTTTTGAAAGGCACAATCGGGTTAAAGAAGGCCTACAATCCTTTCCCATACCAAACATTACTCAGAATTTCGCCTCGAAAAACATTCAAGCCAAGTTCTAGATCAACAGTGCGATGCAATTGAATTTTGATCTAAAATCTCACCACACAATGCACATGAAATCATGAGGTTGGTTTTATTCTTATCTTAAATGCATACAAGACAATTTTCAAACATCACAAAAATATAAATGAGAGGTACCAAAAGAATCTATGGTTTACCATAAAGCCAGCCTTCTTCATCATATAGAATATTTTTACATGCTCCTAACTGCATTGGTCCCATTTGAGCTGAAGACATGACTCTTTTAATATGTACAAAAATGTTTTTTTTTTTAAAGAATGAATAAATACCGAACCCAAGAAAGGTTGCCTACGTATCTCATCAAAATGAGAATCAGGTGTGCGTAGTTCATGCAGATATGTCTTTGAAAATATGCATAAACTATTTAATTTTTTTTTTTTTTTTTTTCCAAAATTTGAAGAAATGAATACCGAACCCATGACGGGTTGCCTACGTATCTCACCGGGATGAGAATCAGGTTCGCGTAGTTCGTTCAAATATGACATAAAATAATTTTAAAATTTAGACAAACTCGAAGCGATTCCATGTATCTTTTTAACTATCGACATTTGTAGAGTCTGTTGAATGTGGTCTCACATTTTTCTTACAATAACCACTGTTGTTGTATATTCTTTCTTTTTTTTAGTGTCTCTTGGCACTATGTTTTTTCCCAATTATCTACGAGAACCATAAATTGTTATGACCGTCCCCGACTGTTGTCGAGGACGGTTTTCCTGAAGAAAAGAAAATGAGAAATGTGTGAGAGCAGGACATGCATGCAAAATAATAAAAAACAAACAAGTGAGACCTCAAAGTCAAATACTCCCCTGATTTATCTTTTTGATTGGGTGTTAGTCTTGTAAAATACAAAGACTCAAGCTTCGTGAGTCCCTTTGTCCCTTGCAACTTCAAGCACATAATGACTTCCAAATTCTGACATAAATCAACATTTCGCTTAAAAATAAGAAAAACTCAAAAGGTAAGAGTGTTAGTTCGTGTTCACAAAAAATGAATTAAACACATAAACACTGTTTAAATTATAGACAAACTCAATTATATCACATAACGTAAAAACAATTGTTACGCATCTTATTCAAATATGTGACCCTTTTATGCCAAGGGTATGCCTATCAATTTGAGGGATGTATACGTCGTTTGAAAAACTCTGTTGCTCCCGAAACACTTAGTACAAATTTTATGAACAAATCAAATATGATTACAAAATAAGAAGGAAAAAAAAAGATATAAATAATTAGTCCCGCGCAGGGGTACCATCCTAAACAAAGCATTCGTGGAAGGTCCTTCCTTCATGAACTTTTTGTCATCTTTAAATGTCAACACCTTTTGGATGTAATGGTAGCTTATAAAGTTCCTTCTTTAACTAGATAAAACTATTAAAATAAACCTTTATCCCCAATGGACAATGGTTTTGTCAAACGACGTATACATCCTTCAATTTAAACACACAATTATGATCGTCCATTTAGGCTGAAGGCCATTTTGGACTCAAGGTAGTCTTTCTAATAGGCACAACACGCCAGAGGTGTTGGGTCATCTTAGGTCAATGCGCTAAATCAGGGTTTTGGTTTTGCTCTACTCTAGTTGACTAAGAGTGGGCTTTATTTGAAGTGGATCGGTGACCCAAGCGGACTACTTGGGTTGGGACAGTTAACGACAGTTGACTATCCAGTAGCCAATTACATTCGTCAGGGTGCCCGAGAACAATTTGGTTAACGAACGACTGCGGCCCGCATAATCGTCCTTTAAATAAGAAATAAAAATGTCAAATGGCGAAAATCTGTCATGATGCAATGCCAATATATATACAATTAAACAATTAATGAAAAATAACAAGTACAATATACAAATAATCAACAAAATATACATGACAAGAAATAACACAATAAAAGAAAAGTCTCCTCAGTTTGAAAAGGTGAACTCATAATGGTTATAACCTCTATATCTCCAGCGGAGTCGCCATTCTGTTTACATCCCTACTCTATTCAAATGGGGTGAAATGTCGAGATGACTCAAAAAATAAACAATTGATTCAATTTTAAAAGAATTTTAAGAATAAACGAATTTTAAAGGAGTCGCCACCTAATTTTAGGAAAA
>NW_006239350.1:362098-371682 GCF_000226075.1 Solanum tuberosum
TATAATAAACATGCAATATACACAAGTAATATGATAAAACAATAATATAGGGATCGGCCTAAATCTGTCTATCGTTAATAATATACAATATAAATAGGAGTATAATTCGAATAACTTCAATGTGAAGCATCTCCGAGTACCTGTAAAGACACTTAGTAAAAGTGTTAGTTATAAATAAATATGAATAAAAATAAATGAATCAAATATTAATTTAAAAATAAAAATCCGTCTTATTAACATGGAAGACCTTAAAAATCGACGGTAATTTCTTCATCGGCCAATTTCAACTTGTAACAAATATAAACTTAAACTAAATTTCCTTCTTTTAAAATGGGAAGGCCTCGAAAACCGATGGAGAAATTTTTTCATTGACCAATTTTAACATAAAACTTATATAAACTTAAACTAAATTTCCGTCTTTTTAAAATGTGGAGACCTCCAAAACCGACGGAGAGATTTCCTCATTGGCCAATTTTAACATAAAATTTATATAAAATTAAACTAAATTTCCGTCTTTTTAAAATGTGGAGACCTCCAAAACCGACGGAGAGATTTCCTCATTGGCCAATTTTAACATAAAATTTATATAAAATTAAACTAAATTTCCGTCTTTTTAAAATGTGGAGGCCTCCAAAACCGACGGAGAAATTTCCTCATTGGCCGACATTTAACATAGAAAACATAAAATCGTGTGAAACTACCATGAAATACTTTAAAGTAAAATGCAACAACCAAATGATAAAGAACATAACCAAATAATAGTAATAATAACTAAATGTCAAGGCAAATAACTTAGCTATTGAAAATTAGGAATAAAAACTAAATATATATTAACTCCAAACAAAAAATCACAAATAGCCAATCATAAATGACAATAGAATAATACTAGATAACCGAAGCAAACACATAAAATGATATAATACTAGATAACTTAAGCAAACACACAATAAATTATAACTAAAAGAAAATGAATATCAATGATGCTTCGAATAAAATAAAAAAACAAATAATGCTAAATTATCCAAAATAATGCACAATAAATAATATAAAATAGTAGTCAAATAACAAACATTCAACAAATAAAATAAATCAAACTAATAAAATAATATCTGTCACCCAAATAAACAAAAATAAAAATAAACCAAGAAGGTAAAAATAGTAGCACAAAATATAAGTAAATTAAAATAAACTACAATAATTAACCATGGCAAAATGAATTTCACCTAACAAAAGAAAGTCGGCAGAGAAAATGTATAAAGTAATATAATAATATAAAACAAAGGCAAAGTCACAATTAACAACAAATACTAATAATATTATAAAAAACTTAACACAACCCCAACGATATGAAAATAATGTAACAATTTAGTATGAACATGAAGACAAAACAGTGACTAAACACGGATGGTCGGAGTTACCGATTTTGAGGGAGAATCGAAGCTTGAAGCTCATTGCAGGCCTAAGGTTTCACGGGTTTCGCCGGAGTTGTAGTGTTCCGGTCGCTCATTTGCGTGTGATTATGTTCGCCGGATCTCGCGAGCTTTCGAGCTCGCCGTTTAACTGAGCGTTGAGCTCACTGACTACTTGTTTAGGGGGTCTGGTTGCTGGAAAAAATGGGGAATGGAGATGGGGTTTGGTTCGTCGGAGTGAAACTCGCTGATAACCTGCAAAAGTAGAAAAGAAATCGTGAAGGGGGAAGAGGAAAGGGTCTGGTTCGATCTCCAACAGTGAGCTGGTGGAGCTCGTTTGGTCGTGCGAGTTAGGAGCACGTGTGGGTGTTGCGATTTCGCCGGAGAGGTTTAGCCGTTGTTGTTTGCTGGGTTTAGGGGGTTCGATTTCACCGGAAATGGCGAAGGTGATAGGGAAACGAGCGGTGGTCCAGATTTGGTTTTGCCAGAAATGGCGTTGTTCTTGTGGTGGTTAGAGAGCTGTTGTATGAGAAAAGAGGGTGCGGCTGCTCTTCTTTTAGAGAAGAAAAGGAACAAAATTTAGGGTTTCCCTTTTGAAAATTCTTACCTCTTCCTAAAAAAAATAATTTACCCCCACTTGACCTAATAGACAAACTATTCTTTATATAGGGAGTTGAAAACTACAATATCACTATTTTAAAATGGTGGGTTAAAATTACCGGTCATTAAAATATCTATGTATGAAATATTATCTATATCAAAATGCATTTTTGGATTATGCAAAATATCAAAATGAATATTAACAAGTGTAACAGAAAAAAATGAATATTAAAAAAAAGAAATATATATATATATATAATGAACGTAACTAATGACATGTAAGAATGCAATTTTAAGATTAATTGATAAAAGAAAATTCCTAAATTTTGATAAATAAGGATAGTTATCGATAAACGTATTTAAAATTATAAAAAAAATTATTTTGAACTATTAAATAAATAAAACTTAAAAGTTACGAATTTTTGAAAATGTTAGGCCAAAATTAGGTGTCAACAGTAGTAACGGGAGCAAAGTGGGCCATCAGGACGACATTGGTAACCTCAATGATGTCCAAGAGCCCAATATCAATGATCCACATCTCATTAGAGGTTTCGGAGCCATCCGTCTACCTCCAGCAGAGGGAAATGCGGTGTTCCACATAACAAGCACCAATGTTGTAACTTTTGCAACTAAAAGGACTTTTCAGTGGATTGGCTCATGAGGACCCACATGAGCATCTTCGAAACTTCGTGGATGTGTGTGGACCTTTCTCGTTCAAGAACATCTCACAGGGATCAGTTCGATTAAGGCTATTCCCTTTCTTATTGATGGGGAAGCTTGCAAGTGACTAGCTGAATTACCACGAAATTCAATCACTTCATGGGAGGAGCTGGTCACCGCATTTAATGTGCGATTTTTCCCTCCCTCGAAGATGATGACTATTCGGGATAACATCCAAAGCTTCAAGCATTTGAATGGAGAGCCTCTTCACGAAACTTTGCTCCTGTTTAAGAAATTGGTGCTACAATGCCCGACCCATGGTCTACCTGATAATGTGCTCCTTCAATACTTTTATCGGAGTCTAGACTCAATGAACAAGTGTGTAGCTGACCAACTCTCGCTCAGAGGCTTAATGCAGCAACCATATGCAGTAGCAGCTCAACTTCTCGATAGAATGACAACCATCAATAGGGCATACACTCGCGAAAACCAGGTCTCACCGGTCACATTTCAGCTATCCAAGGAGCAAGTTGAAAAAGATAATGAGAGAGACCAAAACATGGCCAAGATCATGATGCAGCTTGACATTTTATCTAAAAATGTCATGGGGGTTGGTACCCGTGGTGTCAATGTTGTGGGAGTCGGGGGTGCGAATCCTGAGGAGATGAAGTTTGAAGCCATATATGACGAAGAAGTAAATTTTCTAGCTAACCAAGGTGGGGGCTACCGTTCTAACTACCCAAGGCAAGGTGGTAATCAAGGATGGATTAGAGACGAAAGCTGGAAGAATCGAGGTCGTGAATGGAGGGATCATAATCTAAATTGGAAGAATGGGGAGAAGGATAGATATGTGTCTCCCCACGAGCGTCAAAATCCCAAGGACTCTGAAGGTGGTAGGTCTAAGGATATGCTCTCGCGTATCCTAAACAAAGTTGAAGGGTCAAGCAAAATGTTAAAAGGTATGAAAGAAGACGTGTCTACCCTCAGCCAGACTGTCACCTCTCATTCAGTTTCAATCAAACAGTTAGAGACCCAAATGTGTCATATCTCATCTTATCTCAATCCGAGACAACAAGGGGGTTTGCCTAGTGACACTATGGCTAACCCCAAGAGTGAGGTCTAAAGGTTAACTTGAGTCGTGCCGCGACGTTAACTAAGGCGCTATTTGGGAGGCAACCCAAAACCATTTACTCATTTTTTTATCTTGATAAAATAATAGTGTGCTGTTTGTACAGATTGAGTAAGAAAAGTGCTTGAAAAGATGTATGGAGGCGAGCAACAGTTCAGATTGGCGGATCGCCGATAAGTTCGGCGCACCCAATCATTCCCACCATTTGATGCAATACATCTTAAAGGTTGAGTCTGTAAAAATCGGCGGAGTATGAATTTTGTCGGCGCATCGCTAATCCAATTGGCGATCTCCATAAAGACCGTCAATGCATTGCTCACCTAAACTGAAAACTCTGTTATATTTGGCGAGGACATTAGATATTCGGTGTTTCGCCGAGTGATTGAGCGAGATCGACTAACATCGCTAAATGAGCAGAAACTGGATGGTCACAAGCCATAGGTTTAAAAGTTCTATTTCATTCACTTTCTTTCATTTTGTCTCTTTTCACAAACTCACACTAACACTTTAGCAGTTATATTTCTCACACTTTTAGAGTATTTTATGTGTCGAATTGTGCTCGAATTAGGATCATATTGCTGCCTAGCAAGCCAGTACTATCTAATTCGGCATCAAAGATTAGTAATCAAACTCCTCAGTTATTTGATTAGACTTTTACTCATTTGCATAATCACTGACAGTAGAAAATCTCTGTTGAGTCTCTGAGTCACTAGGATTGTATTTATTATAGATTAAGACTTGATATTTTCTGCATGATTTGAGTGTCTACCATTTAACTTTTCTTTGAAGTGAACTGTTAAGCGGTGAGAATAGAAGTTTCTTTGGGTTTTTGTTGAAATTGAGTTATATAAGCGTGAGTTGCATTATCTGGGATTGTGGGGTGAAATTTAAAAGGATGGGTTGAAACTAGACACGTTGAGCTGATCGACGAGATGAACAAAATCCGCTGAATTGCTCGGCGGTTCGCCTAACATCCCCATTCCACCTTTAACTGAATACCTTATGTATTGATCGATCTGTGACTTTTGGCAGTCAGTTTAATTTGCAAAATGTATTCGACAACTTGCCGAAAGATCCCTTGCTCGCCCTTTGTCTGCGCCCTTGTATCAGTTGTACATCACTTTCAATTATTGGCCTAAACTAATAAGTACTTCGCCAACTAGCTTGGCTAAACGATTCCACACCCAAAAATACCTTTTTTCTCCTGTTTGAAGTGCTATCTAACTTATCCTCGAAGTCTTTGCAGTAATGGCTAGATCAAAAGTCGTAGGGAGAAATGATCCACCCAGGCACATAAGAGCACGAGAGTTTAAGAAAGACGAAAAGAAAGCAAAGATAGCCGGACAAAGAAAATATACCAATGAAGCTAGAGCAAAGAAACGAATTCCCATCGACCCTAATGTGCCTTCATGGGCTCGAAGTTTTGTTAATGCAATACGGGCCTTCGGAGCAGCTCAAGAGATAGATTAGATGATTGCAACCAATCTTGCTGCAGATGCCACGTCAAAGGTAAACAATGAGGACTAAAACAACAATACTTCGGGGACCATGGTTTTACTTCAGGGAAATGCATCGAATGCCCCGGCAGATAGAGAGACTGCATAGACAGGATCCCTCTTTACCTCTTTCTATGTATTATCTTTCTTTACTTTGCCTTCTGGATTCTGTATTAATTGTATTTGAGGACAAACAGTTTTATTTGTGGTGGGGTGAGGCCCACCTCCTTGTTTTGGTGTACATTTGGGTTATCTGTTTTTAATTGTGTTTTTAAAACTACTTTGCGATTGTTTGAGCTTGTGGCTCCGCTTATTCTTCATTGCAAACGATTTTTGACCCTTTCGAAAAAATTTGAATTTTTTGCACATATTTGCCACCCTTCGTGAGTTGAATGTGGTTGTTCTTTCACAAAAAAATGAGTCTCGGTTTCGATCAATACCGATGACTTGAATAGTGCTCTCAATTGAACGAACATGAATGTACGGCTACGATGAGAGCAAATGAAGTTGCAAAGACAATATGTGAACTCGTTGCATCTCGTTGTGATTAGCCATTTATCGAATTGATTCTCTTGTAATGACCATTGCACACTAGCGAAAGTGTGTAGTCTTGTTTGACTTAAGTGTTGATGCCTTGTGTCATTACCTTGCTTTGAAACTTGCATGAATAAACCTAGAATTTGCCCTGTTAGTCTGATTGATTTAGAAAGGTGTCCTCTTGAGATGATCTTAGGCAATTTTAAAGAGTGTGATCCAAATTTGACATATACCTCTTTTGTGGCCAACCCGTGAGCGTGTGAATCTCTTTTGAACACCCTTTGAGCCTTACCTTTCTTTGGAAGAACCTTGATGAACCCTAGACCTTACTTGAACCATTACCTACAATCCTCTTGAGTTGTGGTTTAGCGAATAGCCAACTTAGGCCAAAAGCCTAAGTTGGGGGTGTGGTGAAAAGGAAAAGGAGAAGTCAAGAAGTGCAAGAAAAGTCCCCCATAAGCCATGGTATTGCATAAAAAACGGAACCCCTTCAATTCAATTCAATTTAATTCAAAAAAAAAAGAAATGTGGAATAAAGTACAAATGGAATCGGGTTTCAAGCAATCCATGGAGGAGAATAAAAAAGGGTGACTTAGAAGCACTAGAAAAAGAATTGATAAAGGAAAAGAAGGGAATGCCTTGCGAATTCCACAACTCACGAGGAAAAAGTCACTGAGCCTAAACGACCATACCTTTGCACTCATTCCCATTACAAGCCTTAGAAAGACCTTTTTGATCTTGAGTAAACCGAATCGAAAGTCGATTGGAAAATAAGGGCAAATCTATGAGTGAAAACATGCATTGTTTTCCTCTTTTTGAGTGTAGCGTTGCATCGAATTCCTGATCTTGAATTTATTAACTTCTATGTGTGAATATGGAATCATTTTTCATGTGAGGACATTTAGATACATTTTGTTGAGATTGAACTTGCAGAAGTAGTAAGTATTGCGAGCATGAGAATCTTTGGTAATGGTATGTCACAACTTGAATCTTTGAGTACACAATTGATCCTTGCATAAGTAAATTGAGATTTGTTGTGTGCACTCATGATTGAGTCGTGTGTAACACTGTTTGAGACACCCTTTTTGAACAGCTGAACTTGAGTTTGCTTGAGGACAAACAAAAGTTTAAGTTGGGGGTGTTGATGAATCCACAAATTGGACTCATTTAGGGATTTATTTTGATAGAAATAGTGTCCTCGAATGCTTATTTTGTCTCAATATCTCATAAAAACTCTTAAGTTTCAGGTATTTGAAGTTTTAGTGGAAGCATGGACACTTAGGCGCAAAAAGGAACAAAAAGGCTGAAAAGAACGAAAAAGCTGAAGCATGAGCATCGCCAAGAACCTTTGGCAATTCGCCGAAAGTACAGACTCCGCCCTTTGTTCCAGTATGCAAAGCCCTGAAGGAAGAGGATAAAAAAGACGATGAAAGGAGTAGTCGACGCTTCGCCGAATAGTTCCACCAAGCACTACTATACCGCCTAATGGTCCAGAACGTGAAGATGTTGTAGGTAATAGCGATGAAATGAGCAGTCGGTGTTTCGCCGAATAGTTTCGAGAAGCAGTACTATACCGCCCAATGGTCCAAAACGTGAAGATGCTGAAGGCAAGTATGAAACGGCGATGAAACAGAAGAAGGGCGAGTCACCGAGTCATTCGCGGCATCGACTAACTTCGCCGTAAGGATTCGCCAGCGCATTTTCTGAAGTCTATAAATACTTAAACTTGTTATTAATTTTATAAGTTCCGAACCATTATTATTATTTTTGGAATAGAATAGTACGTTTTTAGATATTTTCTCTCAAGTTTGGAGAGGGTTTTGTGGGAGACTTGAAGAGAGAAGGATTTTATCTTCCCCAAGTTAGAAGTGAGTCTTCTCCATTATTTTCCTTTGTTTAAATCAAGGTTTAATTTCTTATACTCATTTGATTTTAGTATCATTTTAGGTGTATTTTGTTATTTCTTTAAGTGTGGCTAAAAACCCCCCCATTCTTGGGGTGTGATTTAGCAAATATGTGTTGATATTGTTGTTGGGTCTTGCTTGCTGATAGGGTAGATGTATTTTAATGGTTGTTTTATTTAACAAAAAAATATTATTTAAGACTGATTTTAGAGTCGCCACTTAATTTTTGAGAAAAAAATCAAAAAAACTATTGTTTTCAAAAGACTAAAACAGCAATCTAGTGAAAACTTTAAAAGGGTTCGAGGTCCTTATTAACATTCTAGGAAGGTTTTAAAAGCACCTAGAATGTCCACTAATGTGATATTCCGACAATTAATTATTTGGCAAAATATTTTAAGAGGAAGAAGTGAGTCTTCTCCATTATTTTCCTTTGTTTAAATCAAGGTTTAATTTCTTATACTCATTTGATTTTAGTATCATTTTAGGTGTATTTTGTTATTTCTTTAAGTGTGGCTAAAACCCCCCATTCTTGGGGTGTGATTTAGCAAATATGTGTTGATATTGTTGTTGGGTCTTGCTTGCTGATAGGGTAGATGTATTTTAATGGTTGTTTTATTTAACAAAAAAATATTATTTAAGACTGATTTTAGAGTCGCCACTTAATTTTTGAGAAAAAAATCAAAAAAACTATTGTTTTCAAAAGACTAAAACAGCAATCTAGTGAAAACTTTAAAAGGGTTCGAGGTCCTTATTAACATTCTAGGAAGGTTTTAAAAGCACCTAGAATGTCCACTAATGTGATATTCCGACAATTAATTATTTGGCAAAATATTTTAAGAGGATAAACATACTTGATTAAATAGAGGGAATAAACAATTAAGACTTAAAATCATTTTTAGGGGGGTGGGAAATATTTAAAATATTATTAAGTAAAATTTGAAGTAGTTTGAGTAGAAAAGCATGATTATTTAGTCTTTAGAAAATCCCGAAGTGACTATCTTTTGGGGGAATTGATTAGGAAACCTTAAAATTAAATAGCAAATAATCAATTGAACAAATACGAAATAGATAAAAGAGAGAGAGTGAGAGAGAGTCTTGGGCCCAAGACTGGATTTCTGTTCGCCTGGACCAGTACTTGGGCCTAATTTTCATTTTGGGCATTTGACCCATTTTGTACCTGTCCTAGGCTAACAACATAATAGCCAAAACAAATGGACCTTCTAGCCCAATAATTACAAAATACAAATGCTGAAATTTTAAGTGGACTTTTGCCCCTCTTTCTGCCGTATCACAATGTATACAACATATATACATCCCTTGATCTCACTCCGAACACGTGCTTTTCAGCTCCCGGGACCCATTTTTTGATTCCATTGGTTGGCCGACGCGAAAAGGAAAGGGTTTGAGCCTTTATGGCTCTCTCGAAGTTCTAAGGGAAGGAGGAGTTCGTAGTGAACTCAGATAGATTTCACATACAAAACAAAATAAGGGAAAGGAGTTAATACATAATTCAATCAACATAAATGCAGGAAGGATAAACTTGTAACATCTGACAATTTAAAATGAATATGAAGAAGCTTGAAATTGGAAGTAGTCATTTTTGAAAGAAATTCAAAATCTGAAAATTTGGCTAAGTGTGGAAATCAGTGATTTTTGGCCAACTTTGAGCAGTCGTAACTCCTAGCTCAGGATGAGTTAGGAGTAGTTCCAGTTATGGTTGCGAAGCTTGTAGAATGATCTTTCCAATGCCACTGAGTTTGCTCGATTCCGAGTTCGTATGAGCGAGTTATGCTCGTTGAAAGTTGGGCAGTTGGCAGGGAATCCGTCCGGAAATTTTAAGGGCATTTTG
>NW_006239350.1:372193-372458 GCF_000226075.1 Solanum tuberosum
ACCTTTGAGATTAAGAGGGTTTAGAGTTGGCAACATAAAGGAGAAAAGTCGGGCAGCTTGCCTGAAGCAAGTCTGCGTTGCAGCTGGGTTCCCTCTGTGAACAGAATTTGTTCTGTTTGCAGAATTAAATTTCAAAATTTTTCTTAAGTCTAGCTGTCCTAAACTATTCCTAATCATCATGGGGTCCTTCCAAACGCAAATCATTACCCTTGAATCCAAAATTCCAATTCAAGGAGAGTTAGTTAGAAGTCAAGTGAAGTTAGAA
>NW_006239350.1:373477-376250 GCF_000226075.1 Solanum tuberosum
TCTATGTATATGTATATATATATACAAATATTCTATTTTGAGACTCCAGTTGCCTTTTGGGCCAGAATTTTATCAATTAAGTTGTTTATGTCTTTGCATGGCATTGAGTTATTCTGTTGAGTCAGGTTTCCGCTGAGATAAGAAAGCCAAGCCAAGGGTTCGCTTGGGGCCAGCAATGATCTTCGAGTGCCGGTCCCGCCCAGGGTGTAGGCTCGGGGCGTGACAAAACTAATTCACAGGAAGATACACACTAACTCAAGAATGTATAACTTAACATGTAATTAGTCCATACAGTAAGACATAAAAAAGAAAAATGACAACTTTAAAGGAGCAATTAAAAGGCCTAGTAGTCACTACTCAAAGTTAATTATCCTTAATTGTGGGCAATGACGAATGCTTACTCATTTAATATATATATAAAGTGAATGAATTTAACAGAATTAGGCATGAAGAGATACCTCTTATAATGAAAATCTAAACTAAAGGCAATGAGAAGAAACATTATCTTTTCACACATTATCCAAAGTAATAACAAGATGACCAAATTGATTAAGAAGCGCTAACACTATGATTGATGCACACTCACAATAGTGAACGAAATCAACTGCTCGGCAAGATGAGGTTGAAATAACATGCTAACTTGAGACTTCTCGAAAATCCAAAGAAATCAACGAATTAACAGGGGATCTTACCATCGAAGCTTGAAAATGAAATTAACTTGGGCATAAAAAATAAAGGTCAAGCTCGAAAACTAAGTCAAAACATCCATGTCTTTAGAATAGTAATTTGTCATAATAGATACTCATGTTCATTGACACACAAACAGTAACCTCGGAAAAATAAGGATCATCAATACTCGAACAAAGAATAAACGGTTTGAAACATAAGCACATTTAGACATCTTAATATATGAAACACGCTTAATATCGCAGGAAATTCGAATAGAGACCCAAATCACCCTAAAGAAACTAAATGAGAACTAGAAAGACACCAACTAGCGTAGAAAGAAACAAAGTAAAACTTTTAACGTACTGACCGAATTAGTCATAACAGATCAAACCAGACTTTTAGCTGACTTTATGAACCTAATAAGATAAATACAAGAAAGAAACCAACTTGACTGGATGATTTCCACATTTTAAGGAATCATACGGAAATTTACAGCAACCTAAAAAAGGAACAAAGCACTGAAATGCCCGTCCAAATTCCAGCGAACAAACAACAAACAAGCATTTCTATCTATTCAAACACACAAGCAGAAAATAGAGAATGATTAGAGGTTAACAAGAGGCAGAGTTTAGCATAGAGAGTTTTTCCTTTTTTCGGGCAGCGACGGGGACTCGAGCCACTGAAGACGATTCCACCACCAACCCCTTACTTCAATGAACCCGAAAGGATGATGAACGGGAGGAGAGAGTAAAAAGGAACTCGAAAATTAGTTCTCCTCCCTATTTCTTTGAGTGTATTTGTATATACTCTCTGTCTCCTTTCAAAATCTTATACGTTGTTCTCTCTATGTAGTTAAGTTTTCGCCAATTCTTTCCAATTTTTCTTCCCTAACTCTATTTTCCACTTTTCTCTAGATTTCTCTATGAAGCTAGCCTCTCCCAATCCCCCTCTAGCAGCAAAGACAACAGAATATATATAGAAGAAGAACTAGGGGAGATTTAGGGGGAAAAGGGACGAAAATTCGGGTTCAAGGCCCATTCCAAATTCAAAATCAAAAATCTTACACAATTCTGGGGAGGCAACCTTTTCTCTGAAAAATTCACCCCATTCCGGAAGAGGAAAGGGAGATGAACGGACTCGATTGACCTCTCGTCCTTGAGTGCCGATGTGAAGTAATCTTGTGGCTACAAGGACTAAGGTGCAGGTGCTTTTGCTGTGCGGAAGAAGACAATGAAAAATCACAGGACTGCTCTAGCGTTGACGCCGCTTGGTTTTGTTGTCGTTTGCTGTATATTAACGTTAGAATGAGTTGTGAACTGCTCTTCGTTGTTAACGTTGAAGCACATGTTCTGGGTTTCTTTTAGAATTGGAGTGGGGCCGGATTAAAGGGGGAAAAGGATTGGGCTGAAATTTGGGTCGGTTGGGAATAATAGAAGTGGGTTGAAATATGGTGTCAAGTGTGGGCTGGGGTGGGGTGGGGGGGTTTGCTGGAAATGCCAAAATAAGATCCAACATGGTCATTAAGATGGGTTAAGGGTATCAAATTGGTGGGAATTAAATTAAGCTTTGGCCACACGATTTAAATTATGGCCAATCGGGGATCAAAGTTGTAGCCAAATTGAGTTAAATTGGTGATTCGGCTAAAAACTAAATAAAAAGATGAGTTAGTAGAAATTAATTAATAAGCTTCTTAATTCTAACGATATAATATAATCAACTTGATTACAAAGTAATTGTTTTAAAATACGAACTAATATTCGGCAATTATGATTTAAACTAAATTAATAACGTACTTATCTAAAAATGTAAAATCTTGAGGTGCTTTTTGTTTATCAGATATATTAATTATATATATAAAAATATACATATATTTATTATTTGAAATATTTAAAATATTATGAAAAGTAACTAAAATTCTTAAAAGTAACTTGAAAAAATATTTGAGCCTCGTAAAGCTAATTATTTCGAATTATTTGAAATTAAAGAAGCTTAAAACTAATTCCTATCGGGGAGAGTCAAAATTGGGTGTCAACAATGGTGATTTCACCTAGTGGTTGTGGTTTAAGTTAATGGGTTTGTAGTTGCAAATACAAAACCACCTATG
>NW_006239350.1:376474-382721 GCF_000226075.1 Solanum tuberosum
AGGGAACTTATTTCCATCTAAAGCTTAGCCTAGTCACTATTATCTTGCAAATTTCCTATCGAAAGCATGTACTCAACGATTTATCTCAACTTGTATTGCGGTCACACCCCAAGAACATTTTCCCATACTTTATTTTCTTGTTAATTTTTGCTATTTTTACAACTTGTGATAAAAAACCCAATTGATATTTGACACTTTTGTGTCATCCCCTTTAATTTACAATGTTTTTGTTTGTTAATGGCTTTAGCTATGACTAATTAGACAGAAATTTCATTTTTCTATTAATTCTCAAAATTACTCCCTTGGGACACGACCCCAACCTTTAGTTGGGTTACTATACTATCGACGATCGTAGACACTCGTACCAAAGG
The DNA here is from genome assembly GCF_000226075.1 of Solanum tuberosum. Taxonomy (NCBI): domain Eukaryota; kingdom Viridiplantae; phylum Streptophyta; class Magnoliopsida; order Solanales; family Solanaceae; genus Solanum; species Solanum tuberosum. The sequence goes on from NW_006239350.1 coordinate 376,846, forward strand.
TTAGTGTCGTTGGTCACGATAAGCATCATGGCCAAACACAATTTTTCCCAACTTTTTTTCAAATATTCCTAAATAATACTTGGGGCCAAACGGGTCCAAGGCCCAACATATTCCTAGCTCTTTGGTGACCATATCCTTGATGACAAACCTCTATGCACACTCTAGCACTAGGGAGAAACAAATTACAGAATACTGTCGGAAAAATGCAAATTAAAAAGCGTATATTGAGAGCTTGGCTATGGATGATTTCAGACGATATAGAGGTAGGCTGAAGAAGTAATAGAGAGAGGTGATTAGATAAGATATATTGGTATAACTTCGGCTTGCTGATGACATGATCTTAGATAGGAGATTATGGAAGACAATATATTAAGGTAGAAGGTTAGTTAGTAGTTGGATGTTGTCTCGCTTATTCTTTCATACTAGTAAATGTTAGTCATAGTATTACACTTGTAGTTTCTTGTTTTTTCAATTTCTGTTACTATTTATATTTCTTGCACTTCGATTATCGTATTATATTGTTGTAGTATTGTTTCTTTTTTCAAAATACTTTGTTGTGCCTTGTTTAGTATTTTGCTTTAGTTTTCTTCATCCATGTAGGCTGTTAATTACTATCAGAAATAACTTATTTACCTCCTAAAGTAGGGATAAAAATTATGTACACACTGCTTTTCTCACACTCCATTTGTGAATTACACTGATATGTTATTGTTGTTTCATCTTCACAAGAATTTGGACAACATTGCTAAATCATTCTTATATATTGATGGTGTAATATACCATAAATATAATAAATTACAGTTGAAATAAAATGACAAAAATGAATAAATAAATTTTTAGGCTGAGACATGGATATTTCGCTCTTTTTAAGGAGATTCAAGCCCACTGCGATATAATCTACACCGATCCAATAGTAATACTCTTGACTTGTCCCCTCTAAGATACAACAGCCCAACAACGTAACGTCGTACAACTCAAGCAACTCCGGATTAGTTGAAGAGTCCAAAGCTCCACAAAAAGAACACATTCTTCAACATATAAACACTCTCTTTTGTATAGTGAATATAGTTGAAGACTTAGAATATTTTCTATGTCTCAACTCTCTCTTTCACTATACTAACCTCAATATAAACTCAATATAATACTACTCATCTAATTTTTCACTCTATCTTTTCTTGTACATCTCTTGTTGTTTCTACTTCCACCCAACACAAAGGAAGACCACACTATTTATAGGTGATGAATTCTTCCTTACAATGAATAGGAAGATAGTGGGTAGTAAATTTGTCAAATGAATGGCTCAAATGTTACATAAGTTACAAGTCATAAAGATAGAATAATGGGTGAAATGAAGAGTTGGTGGTTACATAAGTTACCAAAAAACTAATGACCACTTTCTTCCACAATTGATGAGAGAAAAGAGGCACAAATATAATGTCCACCAATTAACATAACATGATATATAATGTGACATATAATATATTTTTTATTAATATTAAAATGTCACACCAACATATATTGTGTAATTATTATGAAAAGAGAAAATGGTCAAATGCCCCCCAATCTATTACCGGATTCTCAACTACACACTTAAACTTTACGGGGGTCCTATCACCCCCTGAACTGTTTTAAAATAGAATAAATAAACCCTGAATGCTGAGTTGGCTGAGAAAGTGTATTTCACTCTCTTTGAGAGAGTGAATAGAGAATAAATAGGGTTGCTTTTATGTTTATTTCATATTTTTATTTTATTTTCTTTCTCTTTCTAATTAAATTAAAATAATCTCCCCCACCCCAACCCGACCGCCCCACACTTCATCTTCTTCACACTCACCCTACTCCTCTTCTTCTTTTACACACTTTTGCTTTATTTTTATTTTTCATCACAAATCTCTACAAATATCTTCAGGAATTTTACATATTAACCGTCTCTTACATAATCAAAGAACCTTTAAACAAATTTAGTTATTACTCCCAAATCAAAGTAATAAAATAAAGAACACAAAATTCAAATTTTTTTACCGGAACCCATTTCAAACAAACATAGAATTTTCAATTTCCAACACCTTCACAAGCTCTTCTCTCAAACGTTAATTCTAATTTCACATTCTTGAATTTAACCACAAATTGGGGTATTTTAGAAATGGGGCATAAAAAATTCAATTGGATCATAATTTTTTTCAATTGGATTAATTTCAATGTTTTAATTTGGTTTGCTACTTTCACCAACATTAAGAAAAGAAAGAAATTGAATTCAAAATTTATGGCATGCCCATATACTACTTTGGGTATATCCCTTCATAAACCCCCAACATGAGTAAAATGTGTAGCAATGAACTCTGAGAGAAATTGTGGGGAATAAGATAAAGATATTGGTCATAGAAACTTTTACTCGTCGGAAAAAATTTACCGTATTTTCTCTTGCCGGAATGTCAATGGATGAGAAGTGAGTTTGATAATGGTGATGTTCTTAATGATAATGGAGGGTTTCAATGGGGCATATAATAATTAAAAAAAAAGGAAAAATAATTCATTTATTATATTTATTGGGTGGCATTGACATGGCGCTGATGAGTGACTATGTCATTTTAGGGTGAAATTTATTTCCTTATAAAATAGTTAAGGGGGGTAATAGGACCCCCGTGAAGTATGAGTGTGTAGTTGGAAATCCGACCATAGGTTGGAGGGGTTTTTGACCATTTTCTCATTATGAAAACCATGGAGTTCTACACTTATTTCTAAAGTTGAATAACAAATATTTTTTTGTGGAGCATAAATTTATATTTTTACGATATAATATCTCACAAGCATGCCACAAAATTCGTAACAAGTTATGTCATACTACACAACTTTATTTTTAAGGAATTTATGTCGAGTGAGACAAGAGTTCAATTTCAGAATCAATAAGATATGTCATAACTACATAACTTAATTCCTAAAGTGAGGCAAGATAAATTCAGTTTCAAAACCCACAAGATATGTCATACTACATAACTTAATTCCTATCGAATTTATGTCCAAAGAGATAAAAGTTTAGTTTTAGAATCATATATTATGCCGTAAAAGACATTACTTAATTCTTAAAAAAATTATGTTGAGCGAGTCAAGAGTTTTCTTAACTTATGTTGAGCGAATTAAGTCCTAGAAATACTGCACAATTTATACCACATAACTTAATTCCTATAGAATTTATTCTAACAAAATAAAATTCTCTAAATTTATGCCGAACGAATCAAGTCATAAATAAAGATACTTAACACACAAATTTTCATTAAATGAATAAAAATTAAAAATCATTATATTTAATAATAAAAACTTGTTACTCATGAGTCCTTTTTTATTTGTATTTTTTAAATCTTCTTTGAGCAATTTTCACATATAGCAAACACAAAAATCATATTTGTATGCTATAACTATAGTTTGCATAATTGCGCTCCATAGCAAACTTTATGTTTGGCTATTTCGCTATACATTTTTTTTTCCACCCGGTGTCCATAGTCCACAGTGGAGCTCCGACTAAATCCGGATCGCGCACTGCAGGGCCCATTCGGGGATGGCGCTCCTAATAGGATTTTCTCCATACCTAGGGCTTGAACCTGAGACCTCTGGTTAAGGGTGAAGCACTCCCACCAGTGCACCACAACCCATGTTGGTGCTATTTCGCTATACATATATACAAAAGAAGCAATTGTATAATATGTTTCAGTATACATATACAAAAGAATCAATTGTATAATTTGTGTTTGTATAAAGCAAGAAAGAGACAAAGACTAAAGAGAACTGGGTAGGGAAATATTTGTATTGTATAATTATAAGTGTATAGGACAAAAATATATGTATTTTCATGTGTATATACAATTTTCTCTCGCTTTATACAAACAGAAACGCAATTTATACATTTCTCCTTGTATAAAGCGAGAGAGGCGAGGGAGATAATGGCAAGCGAGATCTGGGAGATTGGTGAGCGAGATCTGGGAGAGGGGAATGAAAATATATGTATATATATAATTTTCTCTCGCTTTATACAAACACAAACACATTTTATACATTTGTGTTTATATAAAAGTGAGAGAGGCGAGGGAGAGACTGCCGATAGTGGCGAGCGAGATTCACCAGGGAGAGAGGCGAAATAGCAATAGTTTGCTACGGAGTACAATTAAATCAAACTGTAGTTATGACATTTAATTTGAATTAATAGTTTGCTATTATATACAATTTTTTTTTTTTTTTTTTTTTTTTTTGCTATAGTATAGTATTCGCGTTATATTTTAGCAGCTCTTGATGTTTTAGGATAAGAAATGTAGTTTGTTTGTATTCTGATACATGATAGGTAATCAAATTTGTGTTTTTTTGAAGTGCGTGTTTCGTTTTAAAAAACAAAAACAATATGTGTTTATACGAAAAAAAAATTAAAATAATGCAGAGAAAATCAATATTCTATTCTTTGCAACATATTTATTACTTACACTTATATATGTCAAATCTCTTTTCTTTAATTATTAGGCAGAAGTACTCATTACCCCCCTGAACTTGAAGCTTTTTATACGGTGTACACCTAAACTAAATTCCATTTTAATTACCCCCCGAACTTGTTTATTCCTCCGTCGCGTACACCTTTTTCGTCCACCTACTCCTGTTGGGACTACACGCGCACGACAGCTGTCTAAATTGGTGATGTGGATTTCCACCTGGATAAATAATAGCCACCTGGATAAATTAATATTGCAAAAAATAAATTTCTTAAATTTAAAATTCATTGTTTAAAAGTTATTTTTGAATAAGGGCTGATTTCGCGGAACTCCTTCTAGATTTGGGTTTTTCTAGACATGAAGTTGGTCGATTAAATTTCAAATTTGTCTGAAATTCTTACCAAGTAAGTGTTAATCTTTGTTTCCTTTACTTTTCATTTACATTTTACCCTATTTTTCGTTTAAAATATGCCAAATATTAAAGAAAAATGGAGATTTTACGTTTTTTTACCGTTGTAGCTTTGTGATGTGGCAAAAAATCACTTCCTCACGTGCCTAATAGAGTGTGTTGTCAATTTCTACGCCAGGTGGACGAAAAAGGTGTACGCGACAGAGGAATAAACAAGTTCAGGGGGGGGGGGTAATTAAAACGGAATTTAGTTTAGGTGTACATCGTATAAAAAGCTTCAAGTTCAGGGGGGTAATGAGTACTTTTGCCTAATTATTATGACATATTTTACGTAATTAATTTGACTATTTAATCAATATTAGTAAAAAAAAAATTAAAATTAGCCGCATGAATCTAATATTTTTTTTAATCATTTGTTCAATTACTTATTTGAAACAAATCATAATCTAAATGCTTAAATAGCATTTACTAACAAATGTTAGAAAAAATAAGGGAAAATGCATAAGTACCCCCCAGCCTATGCCCAAAATCCCTGAGACACACCTAACCTTTACTAAGGTCTTATTACCCCCCCGAACTTATTTTTTAGTTAATTTTTTACCACTTTTCGGCCTACGTGGCTGAGTCCGTGACTTCACCTATGTTAGGCGCGTGGGTGCAGTTTTTAGACCGCACTGACCAATAAAAATTGGCCATGTGTTAAAATAAACTTGAAAAAAATAAATATTAACTCAATTGTCTTCTTCTTTATTATTGTTCTTCATGTTTGGAAAAAAAACCTCCATTATCATAAGTTAAATTGCTCCTTTCTTCGAAAAGCTAACACAATAAAATCAAGAAAAAACTAACCTTTGAACTCAACCACGATTCTTGATGACTTAGAAGTAGGGGTGTACATAGGTCGGTTTGGTTTGGTTTTTCATTAAAAAAAACCTAAACCAATTATGTCGGTTTATTAAATCTAAATACCAAATCAAACCACGCAAAGTCGGTTTTTT
>NW_006239350.1:383465-391029 GCF_000226075.1 Solanum tuberosum
TAAATAAAAAAAATTTATCTATAAATAAAATAAAATTATATATATAATATTTACAAAATTTTACAAGCCCAAATTTGAAATAAAATATATAAACATTGAAAACTATAAACTAACTAAAAATATATTAACAAAGTTATAATAATTAACTGATAGCTTACCTTTTAGAAAGTTGAAAAAGTGGGGCCCAACGCGTGTTGAACAAACCTTTCAACCTATCTGGTTTATATTGCCACGTAAGCCAAAAAGTGGTAAAAATTAATTAAAAATAAGTTTGGGGGGGGGGGTAATAGGACCTTAGTAAAGGTTAGGTGTGTCTCAGGGATTTTGTGCATAGACTGGAGGGTATTTATGCATTTTCCCAAAAAATAATAATAAGTAATTTCTTTTAAAAAAGAAAAGGGTAAAAAATTTCCTTAAACTATGTGGAAAGAACAAAAATATCCTCCGTTTATAGTTTGGCTTAAAAATACCTTCATCGTCAATACTTTTGTTCAAAAATGCCCTTAAACTATGCGAACAATTCCCTCCGTTTGTAGTTTGGTCCAAAAATGTCCTTGTCATTTGTAGTTTGGTCCAAAAATGCTCTTATTGTTATTTAATGGGGTAAAAAATGATCATTAGCCAAATAAATATATTATATAATTTCTTTTTTAACACATTCTTTTTCTAATAATGTTTTTTTTTTTAAAATCAGCAAATGTTTATCTTACTTCAATTCAAGAAAACATAAAGAATGAAAAAAATTCTTATTTTATTATCATTATTTTTTATCGTTATATAAATATAAATTAATGATGAATATACTATAATCTTATTACTTATATTATGACATATATTATATGTCGAAAAGGTACATAGAGTTATTTTATACGACTTATTTATCTAGTAATGCTTAGAAAAACATCCATACGAATTTAAATTTAATCAAATTTCGATACGAAAGTGCGTAAACTTAAAAAAGATAAAATGATTGAAGAAGTTGTTTAACCTGTGTAAGCGTGGCGCTCACCAACAAAAGATACTTCATATATACGCTACCGAATACAAAGCAACTTCACTTGCAGTTTTCATACCGACTCCTCTCTCTCACACTTTTCATATCAACACAAGAGAAGGTATATTCTTAGATTTATTCATCAGCTTTATCAATTACATTTATCAACTTTGATTTCTAGTTTTTTTTTTGTGTGTTTTCAGTAAATTGTGTGTTTTTTTCGAAAAAAGTTAAAATTGGAGTGCTATTAGTTTGAATTGTTTTGCTGAATTATTGTTTGATTTGTAGAAATCGTGTTATTTCATTCATAATTATGTTGTTTAGATCGTTTATGGTTAGTTAATTGGAAAGTTTGGTTTTGAATTGTTGGTAGTTTGAGCATTATAGTTGTTTGCTATTAAGATATAACAGAAGGTGTTTCTGGGTTTTAGTAGTTAGGGTTTGAAGCTGTTCTTGTGAATTGTAGTGTTAATTCTGAAAGGAAATGAAACTGAACTTATGGGGTGAACCAAAATCAAAATTTGTTATGTTATCTTCTAAAAAAATAAAAAATAAATCCTCTATTGGGGGTATATTTGGTACTAAGAAAAATGTTGTTTAGAAAACAAGTCAGTTTCTTACTTATTTCCCAGTGTTTGATAAGTGAGCCATTGGTTCAAGCTGTGGAAACAGTCTCTAATGCAGGGTAAGAATGAGTAAGGTGAACCCTTGTGATCCGGTCCTTCCTCGGGTCCTGTGCGTAGTAAGAATTTTAGTGCACCGGGTTGCCTTTGATAAGTAAGCAAGCAAATATTGTACTAAAAGCATTTATATCATAATATGGATGTTGCTGTGTGGAGGAAGAAAAGATTAATTTGTTTTTTGAAGTTTGAGCATTATAGTTGTTTGCTATTAAGAAAAAGCAGAAGGTGTTTCTGGGTTTTAGTAGTTAGGGTTTGAAGCTGTTCTTGTGAATTGTAGTGTTAATTCTGAAAGGAAATGAAACTGAACTTATGGGGTGAACCAAAATCAAAATTTGTTATGTTACTTTCTAAAAAAATAAAAAGAAATCGTGTATTGGGGGTATATTTGGTACTAAGGAAAATGTTGTTTAGAAAACGAGCGGGGTTCTTACTTATTTTTCAGTGTTTGATAAGTAAGCCACTGGTTCAAGCTGTGGAAACTGACTCTAATGCAGGGTAAGAATGCATAAGGTGAACCTTTGTGGTCTGGTCCTTCCTCGGGTCCTGTGTGTAGTTGGAATTTTAGTGCACTGGGTTGCCTTTGATTAGTAAGCAAGAAAATATTGTACTAAAAGCATTTATATGTAATATGGATGTTACTGTGTGGAGGAAGAAAAGATTAATTTGTTTTTCGAACCTGCTGTATAAGTCGATCTATTGATTGCTAGATTGGGAGACTTTTATCAATTAGTCTGAATATATTGTTGACTTGTTAATAATTTGTTGTATTTTCTCTATTTGGGCATTTTTTGACTGCTCGATCCTAAGTACTTTTGTTTTCTTTAGCCAGTTGGATATGTTTAAAAGCATTGAAGTTGGAGATTTAGTGTTAGTACTCTTAATAGGATCTCAAAAATGTTTCTTTCCAACATTTTCCGATTAATCTGAACCAGATTCTGTAACATAGTGTAGCTTTTGTTTGATAAAATTGTGCTTTGTTTGGTTTGACTGTTCGATGGACATTTTGTCGCTTCTTAATATGGGGGCATATAATGTGATAATGACATCTTTGTTATGAAAATCATAGGCCCCTTTTGGTCCTTTGATGAGTACGCCTGGTGTAATTAACACTAGCAGTTGTCTAGACTCTAGTGTGATTTCTTCTTTTTGTATATTTAGATTTGCAAGCTTCTTACGGGAGATGACTAGATGCGTGAATGTAATTAATTTCTCCCCTTTTTTGGTGTTTATGAATTTATACTCGTATCATGCGTATATCACAAATTAACTCAGGCCTGATAGTTTGGGTTCCGATGTAGTTGATGGCCTAAATTGTACAAACTTTACTTTATCGGATGTCTAATTTCTTTGCTCTTGGTAATTTGTCCATGAAGCAGAGTTAAATCAGCAGATATGAATCCAGGGGGTTATACAGCAGAAGTTACAGGTCTTTCCCCTACTGCTACTGAGAAGGATGTTCAAGAGTTCTTTGGTTTCTGTGGGGCAATTGAACATGTTGAGATTGTCAGGTGGGATTACATTACAATTTTATTAATCATACCCTATATTTCTTTGTTGATGATTTAAAGCGAAAAGAAAGGGAAAAGATTGGAAGGGAAATTATGAGTACAGCAATATATTTTGATCTCCAAAATAAATGTATCTATCTGTATTGTTCTTTTTTTCAATTCCTTCCAATTCCTCAAGTTCAAACCCACCCCTCAATTTTATTTTACATACGCTATAAATGATTATCTTTTGTAATATTCTTTTAGATTGATATGTGATCGATAAACAAGTTTTTCTGCCACTAATTTTTGGTTTGTTATTATCCTGTTTCCTTTTTTGATCTCTTCTGAAAATGTATGTTATTGTAGAGAAAGTAAGCATTTGGTTGTCAGTGATAGGCATCTATGTCTCTTTATATAATTTGGTTTTGTCTGTGACATGAATTATTTGATTTCTGGGAAAACTGGAGCTCTAATTCACATTGTCTATTCTGAGAATTCGTTATTGTTGCAATGTCCTCTAGCAAATAAAGAGCTGCAAGAATATCACCTATGGTACTCTTTACTTTCTTTTTACCCTTCAAAAGTTCGATTAGAGCTGTTTACAGAGTCTTTTCTTTATCAACCCCTATTTCAATTGAAATTGGAAGAAATCATGGTGGAGCTCTGAGCTCCACTGAAGTCTCTTATCGCATTGCGCGAGCTTTTACTCCACCAAACTGTTTACAAATGACTCTTGCCATCAACATTACTATTTCAGTTGTTATTCTACTGATGATTAATCATGTAATTGAGGAACTTTCTCGGTCTCACAACATACATCATGTGTTTCATTCCTTCTTTTTGCTTCAGCTACTGCATATAAAATTTTGGTTACTGATTGAGTGATGCTCGTGGTTGTGAATGCAGAGCTGGTGAACATGCAAGTACAGCCTATGTTACGTTTAGAAATCCTCATGCATTGGAAACGGCTGTCTTACTGAGTGTAAGTTCCTTCAGATTGCTTATTGATCTAGTGTACTACATAGTAAATAAGGTTTAGGTCTCAGAATTAGCAGCCTACAATTGTATTTCCCCTTCAACTTGACAGTTGCTAATTCTGGTTCTATGTGGTGTATAACTGAGTGCATTCTGTTTCACTTCCCTTATGTGTTTCATAGTGTGTGAATTCAAAATAGTTTTATCTGCCGGATGTCGTGCTGATACTACATTATCTTAAAAAATGATACAACTTTGGGAAGCTGTTGTTTGCATTTTATCTAATGCGAGCAAAGAGGTAATGGGTGGTTTTACAACTGCGAACTTAACTGTTATTTATGCTCATCTCTTATATATCTCTAGTTCAGAGCATAAACAATTAGCTTCTTTTGCTCTATGATAGTGTGTACTAGAGATAACATAGTAGTGCTCACTCTTCTTTCAGGGAGCTGCCATTTTGGATCAACGTGTGTGCATAACCAGCTGGGGTCACTATCAAGATGAATTTGATTATTGGAATCATTCATCATGGAAACCTCAAGAAGACTGTTATTCAAGTGTATGATCTTCTCCCTCCTGCTTTCCTATCTACTCATTTCTGTATGAATGGTGAGGTGTGTATTTCTAATGAGTGGAATTATATATCCAGCAGGATTCCCAAGGACACTATTTTGTTTCTTCTGCTGGGGAAGCTGTAACATTGACTCAAGATGTGGTTAAAACCATGCTATCTCAAGGGTATGTTCTTGGAAAAGGCGCATTGGGAAAAGCCAAAGCTTTTGACGAATCTCATGGGCTCTCAGCAACTGCAGTCTCCAAGGTTGCTGATTTAAGTGAGAGAATCGGCCTCACTGACAAGTTCTGTGCCGGGGTTGAAGTGGCTAGATCCGTGGATCAGAGGTATCACATATCAGATACCACCAGATCAGCTGTTTCAGCTACAGGTAGAACTGCCATCTCTGCTGCAACTGCTGTTGTCAACAGTAGCTACTTTTCCAAAGGAGCTCTTTGGATGTCTGGTGCACTAAGTAAAGCGGCTCAAGCTGCAGCTGATTTGGGTAGCCGAGGCATAAACAAATGAGTAGGTTCGAGCAATTGACATGTAGCTTGGAGTCCTTTATATGAGAATGGTATTAGTTCTATGGGTTGTGTGGTGTAAAGTCGTGTTGATTCATCTGGAATCGAACTGTGTTTCCTTTCCGTTGTTGTTTGGATATCAGGTCGATGTTGTAAAGAACATATAGTACGCTAGTGATAAAAGTGTTTCTATTAGATATTTCTGACTTAAACTTCAGAATTTTTTTGTGCATGTTACCCTTTTATCACACATGTAAGTTTTATAAATGAAACATGCTTGAATTTTACAGCTTAGTGAGGTTAATACGATTAAGTAAATAGTAAGTATTAATTTTATTATGTGTTGTAATATTCAATCGAAATATGTCACCCACGTGTCATGCCACAATAGCAAAATAACAAGGAAAGTGAAATTTGACTCAACATCGCCGTCGGTGCTCTTACGTCTCCTTCTCTTTTCCTTTGTGAAAAAGTCAAGCACCCACTTTTGAATCCGACGTCGTTTTCCCATCAAATTATAAACATTTTCACAATCTCTGAGCTTCAATTTCAATCTCCTAGCTGACGAATTTCCATTTCCAGATCGAATGTGAAGCAGATCCCGATTCATTTGCCGGAAAAATGGATGCGGTATCGATCAGAGTACCGTATAAGAATCTGAAGCAGGAAGTGGAATTAACTAATGTTGATGAATCACGGTTTACACAGTTGGAGATCCGTAGTGATTCCTCATCTCCTAGGGCTTCTAATGGAGAAATGAATGATTCTCATCTACCTCTTCCTCCTCCGCCTGCACGCAACAGTTTGCTTACCTTGATTCTTAGTTGCACCGTCGCTGCCGGTGTTCAATTTGGATGGGCTTTGCAACTATCTCTCCTTACACCTTATATTCAGGTGCAAACAACTATTTGTCATCCATTTTGTATTACTTGTCATGTTTGGTTTAGTCATAGTCAATTTGAGCTACATTAATTCAAATATTAGGTGTTCGAATATGAAAAATACTATAAGTTGCAATCCTCCTTCTAATATATTAATGTGATGAAAAAAAATACTATCTTAAAATGTTGGTGATTTTAAGATAACAGTGTTGATTGAAGTTTAAAGATGTTAATTTCACTTGTTTACAAGCTCTGTTTTTATTTGTTTGACCGGATGTGGAGTTAGAGATTTGTGTATGTATTTATACTAGTGATAACAACAACAACAACAACAACAAACCTAGTGTAGTCCCCATAAGCGAGCATCTGTGGAGGAGGTAGAGAAACTATTTTTGAAAGACCCTTGGCCCGAGTAATGCACAACAAAGCAGTTAAAAGGAAAATAGGAAAGTAAAGAGGAAGTAGAAAATATTAGAGAAAGCATAACATAGCATCCAGAAAACTGGAACAATAACAATAACTAACTAATGTGATAACCGAAGTGCACTAATAACGAGGCATAACAAAAAACGTAGTTGGAAGCAAGGTAGCGCTGCAAGACACAAGGAGTGTAGTCTTTTCATGGGAGTGCTAAGTTTCTGCCTAAATCTTGCCTCCAGCCGAGGCCACGTCAGTGGATAAAATTTACAGCTGCATCAATGAGAATCTAGTTTGAAAATTTCCAACACGAATTTTCAGGAAAATTTACTTGATGTCTTTGATGTTTGTATACAACAACAACATACCCGGTGGAATCCCACACTGGGAAGGGTAGAGTGTACGCGGGCCTTACTACTACCTCGTGGACGTAGATAGATCCTCGGCTCGTCTTAAATGTTTTTCTAGAAGTAGAAAAAAATATCCTGTAAATTGAACATTTAGGGGTCATTTGGTAGGGAGTATTAGGAGAAATTTTCCAAGTATGTGTGGTATTATTTAGTACTATGTTTGGTAGGAATTTTGGGTCTATGTATAATCAATCCATGGATTAGTTATACACCCTACATGGTATTATAGGATGTATAACTAATACCTTCCATTTGGTAGTATTAGTTCTAATACCATGGGACTAATCTAGGTAAAGACAAAAATACCCCCTCAAATCCTTTTAATCATTTTGTTTATTTTCTTGATTTTATGTTTTATATTTATACTAATAAATTTATTTAAATAAATTTGCTTACAAATTTTATTATTTAGATATAATTTTTTGTTTCTAAAATATGAGTTATTTAATCTATTTATTATTAATATAAAATATTATAATCCGACTAATATGCTAATGTTGATGTATGAATTTAAGAACAATTCATAAGTCAAATATTGCCTCTTAACGGAAGTCCATTAAACATTACACAAGTAGTCTAAAACAAGAGTATATATATAAAACATCTCGAGTATAAAAATAGTTTAATTTATTTTGCT
>NW_006239350.1:391043-445544 GCF_000226075.1 Solanum tuberosum
CACCCTACATGGTATTATAGGGTGTATAACTAATACCTTCCATTTGGTGGTATTAGTTCTAATACCATGGGACTAATCTAGGTAAAGACAAAAATACCCCCTCAAATCATTTTAATCATTTTGTTTATTTTCTTGATTTTATGTTTTATATTTATACTAATAAATTTATTTAAATAAATTAGCTTACAAATTTTATTATTTAGATATAATTTTTTGTTTCTAAAATATGAGTTATTTAATCTATTTATTATTAATATAAAATATTATAATCCGACTAATACGCTAATGTTGATGTATGAATTTAAGAACAATTCATAAGTCAAATATTGCCTCTTAACGGAAGTCCATTAAAGATTACACAAGTAATCTAAAACAAGAGCGCATATATATATATATATATAAAACATCTTGAGTATAAAAATCGTTTAATTTATTTTGCTATATTTTATTTTTTATTTTATTTTATTTTATGATAAAGAGTTTCTTTTTTAATTTATTGATACAAAACAAAGTTCAATAAATTTTCTCTATAAATTATTATAGTTGTGTGACCTTTTGAGATATTAACTCTAATTTATTAAGATGACAATTATTTACTCTCAAATAATTTAATTGAGAAAATAGTGAACATGACAATAAAATTTTTATTCTCCTAGCTAGTTAAAATGCTATAAAAAAATAATATTGTCCGTCAATTATCTACCTTGACCCAATTACATGAAATAGAAAATCCCATAATAACTCAAGGGTATAATTGGAAAGTATTTTTTTTGTAGAGTTTTAAACCACACACAAAACTAGGTAAGAAACAATGAACCAAACACTTGATAAAAATAATCCCTGCATTACTAATCCATGCATTACCAATCCCTGCATTATTGATCTTTGTACCAAACGACCCCTTAATGCCATGTGGTTCACATGAACTCTCTACTGTATTTCATTTGCAATTTTGTTTTGGTGGTTGAGAATGCAGAAACTGTCTCTGTGATCAGTTCACTTATATTTCTTAGAGAAAAAGAGATCGGTAATTGACTAAGGTTCTTGGTATACATAAAATATTATTGACATGTATCAAAGCAGGAAGAGGAAATTAAAAAGAGTAAATTATTTTGTGACCTATAGACGAGCACTTTTGGTTTCCTGGTGAACATGATATTTAAGGATCTTTAGAGTCGAAGACCTCTTGAAATAAATTCATTTTGTAGAAGCTTCAAGCTCCTCAAGTTGAAAAGCTATTTCGAAAGAGAACCCCTGTTTGCACGTCTTAGTATTATACCAATTGGAAGCTATTTAGAATAGTTGAGTGGTCCCAGTTGTTTCTTGATGACCGAGAAAGTCCCTAGGCCAGTGGTACATGGTTTGAAACAAATGGATAATGGGCGCTCCTCTACTCTTCTCCACTTAAATACCACTCTCTTGTTTGCGGCAGGATTAGCACCCTGTGATGTGCACCTAATCAACACATCATCTGTTGTGTGTTGTGTTGTTACTGTTGCGTCCAAACACACACGCAAGTGTATGTAGTCGTGCAAGTAATATAGTGACTCTTGTTAGGAGCCGAATGTCGAACCTACAAGGACAAGATTGCTTAGCAAATAACTAGCTCAAGTTAAACTGTTAAGATGAACAAGTGCGGGTCTAACTAAAAAAGTTTATGTGTTGTAACTTCCAATGTAAAGTAAATTGAGAGAGGACTTAAGGACTTGGGTTGTAAACAATGAGAGGGGAATTCTGGGACTTCACAGTCATGTATAACACTAAATTCTTGGTTGGTTAAGTTACCTATCCTAGTTGTTGATTCACGGGGTTGATAATATGGTTATGGTCTCTCGAGCCTCTAACCATCTACCACAATTGGACGCCTAACTACATTGTTGAACGGGGATAGGTGAACCAATTTCAGAGCATTAAGCTATCTTCCCGTATTTGAACCAAATGAGGCGATCTAGGTATATTCCTATCCTAGGTGCGAATCTATCTCTAATCCTAATTATAAATTAGAACTCATTCCTTATGTTCTTCGTTCTAATCTAAGGGTTCGTCTCCCGAGTTCACAAAAGGTTTATAGATTTACTCTGATGGTAGCTAAGCATTAAAGTAGTAAGAGCAAGAACATAAGAACAGTCAATAATGTTAAACCACAATAACCAGCTCAAAACAATGTTATACAATCATCTTTAGTAGCCTCAGCCCTAGAACGAGGGTTTCTAGCCACTAATGATTCAAATAACAGTTGTATGGATTGAAGAATTCATACAAGAATTGAAGTAATGTAAAGAGGCAAGAAAGAACCCTAAAATAACTCCCTCAGTCGTCCAAGAGTTCCCCTCCAATGTAGGTCCATTAAAATATCACACAAGTGTCCTATTTATAGTAGAAAAGGAGTGCAAGGTCCCAGGTCTGTGGCACAGACTTATCGTGGACCTTGCTGTCTGAAAAAGTCAAAAAACACTGCCCAAGTCCGTGGCACGGAATTGGTTCACTACAGCGCATTTTTTTCTCCAACTTCTATTTTCTTGTTTTTTTCATCACTTCCCGTTCATCCAATAGCTTCTACTCCTATGCATTCCATCTTCAAATTGAACTCCTTCAACTCCAACTTTAGCTCAGTTCATATGCAAATCCATCCTACACAAGAGTTAATCACATCTGTTAGTTTATGGACGCAATCACTAATAAAACATGAGAATACAATAGAATTCATTCGCGAACTAAGCTATAATATGGGTATAAAATGTCATTTGCACGTATAAATACACCCAAGATTACTTACCTCTAGAACAAAGCCCTGAGGATTGAGTGGGCTCCAGCTTCTAATAGTTTTGTGTAATGAGTACTTCTCATGGGTGACAAGTAAGTGCTTATGATGAAAAGGCAACCTTGGTGAGAAATCAATAAAGAGGGATTACGACAAGGTGGTAGCTTCTTTTTGATCCTCACCATCTGGTAGATATGTTTTAATAATTAGATTATATGGTATATTTATTTGTTTCTGTACACATTTTCTTTAGGTAGTAAATAATTTCATTAATGTGGCAAAATTCCTGTATTTAAGCCTTATTGGTTGGTATATGGTACATTTGTGTTGTTTCTGTACACATAAATGTATGACAACCGTATTCGTGTTGTACATCCAGAGTTTCCATGATCAGAGTGGTTTATCATATAGACCTCCTTTCTCCTTTTGGTCAAACCTAAACAGTTGTACATCCGAGAACAGTTTCTTTCTGTATCAAAATTTGATTGTTATAAGGGAATAACTTAAATTTTAATCAGTAGAGTTTCACATAAAAAGTTTCAGCAAATAGCATTCATTAATAGCTTAATGGCCTTTATATACAGCTTGCAGTTGATATCTTCCCCTTGGGAAGTTAATACTCAATTTTCAAGAAAATAAGAAACAGAAAGCAAAATTATGTTCATGAAGTTACAGCTTGGTCATGAAAAAAAATTCTTTGAAGGTTTGAATTTTCTAGAGTAATCTCTTAATTGCAATCATGGTTCCAGTGCAGAAATGGTCTTTAAAATCGATAGCTGTTTTCTGCTAGCCTCGAGCAATAACTTCTTATATTTTTCTATCTTTTAGTGGCTTCATTTTTTTTTTTTTTTTTTTTTTTTTTTTTTTTGCCTATTTCTAGTTGAGCTTCTTCTTTGCCTAAAAATTTTCATTTCTATGTTTTGCAGACACTTGGCATAGAGCATGCCTTCTCTTCTTTTATTTGGCTATGCGGTCCTATTACTGGCCTTGTGGTAAGGTGTTCGAATATCATGGAGTTTTATTGCAGATTACTTGGTAAAATGTCCATCTAAAGTGATGAATGTCAGTAATTAGAATTTAGAGCTGTGAAAACAGCTCTACTGAGATAAATTGCTGAAAATATAAGATGGGGATAACCTTTGGACCTGCAGAACCAATTGCAAAAGCTACACTTTTTGAAATTCTGTGGACTCATTAAACAAGAATTGTTAGACTTCAGCCCATGTACTTAAAATTGTAGATATGGCTTTGCTGAACTGTAACTTCTTTTTTTAACTTTCGGATCTCTGCAAAATTTGTCAGCTGTTCCTTGAATTAAAACTTTCTATCCTTTGATCAGTAAAACGAAGTCGCCAGATATATGGTACATACAAAAAAAACTTATATATTGGAGAAATTTCTCCAGCAGCTCCGTTGATTATTCAACTTATAAACTTGTCCTCTTGGATATTCTTTCAGGTACAACCTTGTGTAGGTATATGGAGTGATAAATGTCATTCTAAATATGGCAGAAGAAGGCCTTTCATTTTTATTGGAGCTGTCATGATCTCTATTGCTGTAAGCATTTAGCAGTTATTTTTATCCTATATTGAATTATTTGGTTCCAGTTAAATCGGCTGAACTAAATCTTGTCGTTTAGGTGATAATTATCGGGTTTTCTGCAGACATAGGATACTTATTGGGGGACACAAAAGAGCATTGCAGGTTTTAACTTCCTCTTGTTCCTGTAATTTTTTGGATTATCTGAATAGGCTGTGAAGTCTTTGATTATTGTGTGAAAATGCAGCACTTTCAAAGGCACTCGCTCAAGAGCAGCCATTGTATTTGTCGTTGGGTTTTGGATGCTCGATCTTGCTAATAATACTGTGCAGGTTAGCTTCTGAAAGCTTACTACTATTTCTAGCGGTGTAGATGATTCTAGTAGATGTTACACTATAGTTGTTTTATGTTGGCAGGGTCCGGCTCGAGCTCTTTTGGCAGATTTGTCAGGTAAAAGTTCCGATAGATGGTAGAATTATTTTTTTTCAATTAATTGATACAGTTCTTCTTTTGTTGCAATTTGTTGAGATGTCTTGGGAACATTGTTGTAGGTCCTGATCAAAGAAATACCGCAAATGCTGTGTTCTGCTCCTGGATGGCTGTTGGAAACATTCTTGGATTTTCTGCTGGAGCCAGTGGAGGTTGGCACAGGTTTGCTGTTTATTGCATATCTGAAGTGACATGGTGATGTTATATGTGTGTGTGCTTATGTAAAAAGATGCTCACAATCCACATCCTGCTTGAACAATATCACTTGTTCAGCATTCTTCTTAAGGGCATGCCTTTAAAAGTTGTTGAGCTTTTGGTAGCAAAAATGTCTTCTCAATTAAGATTTGGTTAAAATATTACATGCTTAAGGTAGTCTTTGACAAAATTTCGTATCTGGACAGATGGTTTCCGTTTTTGACAAATAGAGCTTGTTGTGAGTCATGTGGAAATCTCAAAGCAGCATTCTTAGTTGCAGTGGTGAGTTAACTGCCCTCGATAGAGTTTTTGTGTAGATATAGTAAATTCTATTTTTGAATCTTGATTTTTGAGATCATCTATTTTACTTGCACACGTTTTTTCTACCTTGTTTATGTACATTGACAAAACTTGTTGCTAACAAAACATAAAAGGAAGTCTCTGGATCTACTCGTCATATCCTGCATCCTTGATAAAGATTTTCCTCGAGCATCTTTTGTAAATAATGTCTTAAAACATTAATCACGTCCTCTTATGCATCCTGTCACTTGCTACTTGCTGATATACCTTTTTTTAAACCGACTGATTTACTATTGTTGAAAATTGGCTTCTGAAATTAGATAGAGTACAAAGACAACATTTACATCTCAATCTCAAGAGGGGTTGGCTAGTGACGACAAGAAAATCCCACAAGATTCAAGCACATTGATGGAAAACCAGCAACCCTCAAGTACAACCCATGGAAATGACTAACATAAACAGAAAGGGGTTAACACAAAAACAAGCAGTAGATAGCTTAAATCCTTGCTAGCAGTTAGCACTGTCGATTAACCCAAACCAAGCTAGATTTAGAATAAGAAAGAAATGACAGATTCAAATAGAAGCAATTAGTCCACACAAGTATTATCTTTTTTTTTTATCGCTATTAGGTTAATATTGATAATCCAGCAATTGCAGAATACTTATATAGGATCTTTACCACAGACAATGTAAAAAAAAGAAGTAATATACCAGTGTAATCTCACAAGTGGGGTATGGAGAGGGTAAGATGTACGCAAACCTTACCCCTACCCCTTTGTGGGATAGAGAGGTTGTTTCTGTACTCTCGGCTAAACAAGAAGTACCTCATTGACTCTCCAAAAGGTAAATGTGTCGAACAAAGTGGAACAGGGGGAGGTTTTTTGACTATGAAGAACTAGTTCTGTGCTTAAGCTTGAACATAGTACAAATGAATTCTTCTCTGGTGGTGTTACTGCGTGTTTTAGTACCCATCATCATTCTGTCATTCAAAGTGCTCTCTGGACTGTCAACAGGTCTTTCTGACTCTCTGCACGTTAGTAACTCTCTACTTCGCCAATGAAGTCCCGCTGTCACCCAAGCAATATAAACGCTTGTCAGATTCTGCTCCTCTCTTGGATAGTCCTCAGAATACTGGCTTTGACCTTTCTCAATCGAAAAGGGAGTTGCAGTCTGTAAATAGTGTAGCAAATAATGAATCTGAGATGGGTCGTGTAGCAGAAAATAGTCCAAAGAATGAAGAACAGAGACCTGACAAGGATCAAGGTGATAGCTTCGCTGATAGCCCTGGAGCAGTTTTGGTCAATCTGTTGACCAGCTTACGTCATTTGCCTCCTGCAATGCATTCGGTTCTCATTGTCATGGCTCTGACTTGGGTATGTAACTTCCTGATTTTTCTGATTTAAGCTTTTAACTAGCTGTACACATTTTCAATTCGCTGTATTTTGTGAATTTTATTCTGTAAGTTTCTTGTACCTTTCCACTGCAGCTAACTATCTATCTTTCTGTTCTTTCAACCAGTTGTCCTGGTTTCCCTTTTTCCTTTTTGACACGGATTGGATGGGGAGAGAAGTCTATCATGGGGACCCGAAAGGAGAAGCAGATGAAGTAAATGCATATAACCAAGGTGTCAGAGAAGGTGCATTTGGTTTGCTATTGAATTCTGTAAGAACTCAGAATTGAGAATAACTAGTTATCCTTTATTTAGATCCAATAATAGGTGATTTGCAGCTTAACTAGAATTAATTATCCATTGAGAGCTTATTTATGTCTCTCTCATGGCTGCCCCACTGACGTCTAAGTTATTGTGATGAATCTCCCTGTGAGCAGGTTGTTCTTGGCGTTAGCTCCTTTCTTATTGAGCCAATGTGCAAGTGGATTGGTTCTAGACTTGTTTGGGCTGCGAGCAACTTCATTGTATTTGTCTGCATGGCCTGCACCGCTATCATTAGCGTGGTTTCTATCAGTGCACATACGGAGGGAGTCCAACATGTGATTGGTGCTACTCGATCAACTCAAATTGCTGCTTTGGTTGTTTTCTCTCTTCTTGGCATTCCTCTTGCTGTAAGTTTTTTCTATTACTCCGTATATTTTTGTACCTGTTAGCTGCTTATCCAGTAGATGTTGATTTTTTATTTCTGGGGATATTGATACTTCTGGATGATAGTTCATCTTTTCATGCATTTTGCTTTACGTGCCTGCAGGTAACTTACAGTGTCCCTTTCTCTATCACAGCAGAGTTGACAGCTGACGCTGGTGGTGGTCAAGGTATTTTCTTCGATCCATTAAAATGTTATCATGTCTTACTCGATGAGACGATTATTGAAACTGGTATGCTTTTGCAGGGTTGGCAATAGGAGTCCTGAATCTTGCAATTGTTGTACCTCAGGTAAGTTTGCCTTTATATCTCTAATTATTCATATTCATTGTGTATGCGTGATAATTGAATTTCATTGAAATGCTTAACGCATGATATAACAAACAACAACAACATATATACCTAGTGTATGTAATCCCACAAGTGGCGATGACATAATTTTCTATTAACTTAGATGGTTGTCTCGCTTGGTGCCGGTCCATGGGATGCTTTATTTGGTGGAGGAAACATACCGGCATTTGTCTTAGCATCTTTAGCTGCACTTGCTGCTGGAATTTTTGCTATGCTCAGACTACCAAATTTATCAAGTAATTTCAAATCAACTGGCTTCCATTTTGGTTGAGTAAATTTATTCTGTTACACTTATACACATTACACATCTAGTTCATGTTACTGAAGTAACAAAAAGATAGTAGTATAGTTTAGCTGTGATAGGCATCTGATATTTTTCACTCATATTCAATTCATTTTACCCCAATTTTTGACTCTCTTGTATAATGTAAAATTGTCATCTGTAATGAGGAAGAATGTTGATTACTCTTTGTGAATAACTGGATATCTCAATGATTTGTCGCAAATCAGTTTTTTTGTATTATTTTATGGGGACGGTGCGGTTGCAGGGCAAACCATTGTAAACCTGTGAAGACTTCAATCCGCCCCGCATAGACCTGCCACCCATGAAATAAAGAGTAGAAATTTAACAAAAAGTCTCACACGTAAAATTTTATGACATTATTATGAAGTTTCAAATTTGTAACTTTAAAATAATGAATATATTTTCAAAAGCATGATTGAAAAGTTGCATTTACAACTGTTGATTGATTTGTTTCACCCTAAATCTGATCCATTTTACCTAATTTTGCTGTACACAACTGTTTTTTTTTCCCATTCGGTGTTCGGAGCCCACATTGGAGCTCTGACTAAATTCGGATCGCGCACTATAGGCCCATTCGGGGTGGTGCTCCCAACAGGATTTTCTCCATACTCAGGGCTCGAACTCGAGACTTCTGGTTAAGAGTGAAGCACTCCCACTAGTGCACCACAATCCAAGTTGGTGCTGTACACAACTGTTATTTGGTTTGTCTGCTACTCAAATAGATATTCGATCTCTGAATACTGCAGCTCAATTAATTAATTGGAGAAAACGACTTTTGCTTAAATACTTGCAAAAGTATATAATATGATGCTCAAATAGAAATATAGGCATATGGTCACTGGAACAATTGTACTATTTTGGCTACCACTATTTTTTTTCTCTTTCGATTTAACTATTTGGTATTCAAAATTATTGGTTCGATTAATTTAAATTTAGTTATGGGGCGGATCAAGAGTGGTTTGTGCAAGTTTACGTCAATTCAGTAGCTTTTGCTCAGATATTATATATATATATATATATATTTTTTTTTTTTTTTTTTTTTTAAAGTTTGAACTAACAGAATTTAAATCCCAAAAGCATGAAAGAGGTCATGATATAATAATATAGTAATGTCATATGAAAATAAATGACAGAAAACAAGATAGGGTAAAAAAGAATAATTTATCAATATTAAAGAACTTCTGCACAGGTGATTCTACTAAAGGACATGAAATAAGATCAATAAAATAAGGAGTACTACTTTCTAGGTGTTCAATTTATTTATCCTGTTTTGATTTGATGTAGAGTTTAAAAGAGTAGAAAAGACTTATAAGCTTCATGATCGTAAACATGCTATTGGCAAAAATAGAAAGAAATATTTTTTAAAACAGATTAAAAAAAAAGAAGACAAATAAATTGAAATAAAGTATAACTTAGGATGGAAGTAGTAGAGGTACAAAATATCAAATCAAGATTCACAGACCTTACTGTGTTATATATATATTTATTATACAGATTATTTTTTGGCATATTTGTTAGTTGTTTCTTATGAATATAAACACTAGATTCGTTTACCTAATAATAACAATTACCTAATAATAACAAGCAAGCATGTGACAAATCTGCATGGAAATTGGAAAACCCTAGTAGATTATATTCTTCTATTTTTTTATTTTTTTAAAAAGTTTAAGTTTTGTGCACTGAAGGTGCAAAACTTATTTATATAATTAGGTCACTTATTAAGTAATTATCGATAAATTTCTTATAAAGCAATATTCATTTTGTCCTAATTTATGTGAAGAAAATCGAAGTATGAGGATTCATTAGTTTTGGACTATATATGAATTAGACTATATATATTTCAAATATTTTAAAATAAAATTTACATATGAAAAATATACTAAAAGTACTACAAATCAACATAGTTGACGAGTTAATGATTTTTAAAACATGAGAAAGTTATAATCAAAGACTCCTCACATGGTAACCCCTTCACATAAAATGAAACGGAGAAAATATACAGTATTAGTAATTTGAGAAAGAAGTAACTATATAACCTACTATGACATATTAAAATTTACTCATAGTATAAAAGTATTTTTAAATTATTGTTAGTGTATGCATCTTAAATAATTTATATTATATTATGTATAATATAACTAGAAGAAAGTTAGATGAAGATCAAGTTAGTGATTCGTGAATTCTTTTTTGGGATCATGTGAAGAAAGGATAGATTATCTCTGGCATCATGGCTGGATAATTTGGCATTATATTATCATTCTGAATCTTCCAATATTTATTTCTTAATCTTATAATTAAAAAATCTAAGTGGAAATATTTAACTATATTTATTTAAGTGACAAATAAGCCTATGAAGTGGCTACATGGTGGATTCTGAAACTGAAAACCCATTATTTAATTTCAATAAGTAGTATTCCCTCAATCCCAAAATACTTGTTACAGTTCAATTCTCGAAATCGATTTTGAATAATTTTTAAAATTAAATTGAATTAAAATAATCTAATGTTATATAGTAAAAATATTCAAAAACTATACGAAAAATATTATAAGTTACAGTTCTTTCTAAAATACTAATTAAATTCTGAATATTTAACTCTCGAGAAACGAAAAATGATTAAGTATTTTTGGGACAAAGAAAGTACATGTTGGATTATATTAATATTGGAATAATATCAGAATCTTTAGCCTTGTTGTGGATATGGAGGATTATAAATTATATGGTAACATGTGGTGGCCATTAATATGGAATTATTGCAATTAATTAACTACTAATCTATGAAATACTTGCTTTGTGTCAACGGTTTGTTTATTAGTATTCTCTACGTCCCATATTAATTGTAATGTATCATTTTTTTATAAATTAATTTGAATATTTTTTATAGTTAAATTATATTAAAGTAATTTAATATTTTTAAAAATTATATAAAAATTATTATAAATTACAATTTTCTTATATCAGTTTGATGAAGAAATATATTTAAAATGTTAATTAATATTACGTAATTAACTTTCGAGAAGATTAATTTGGATGGAGAAAGTATTAAATCAACTGTTTGTGCAGAAGAAAAAAAAGAGTTAATTAATTATAACAAACAAAGGGTGATGCAACAGATATTTGGATCTAAGTTCGAGGTTGCTTCTGGAAACTGGAAAGTTTACACTAACTAATCACACTTTTTTTTAAAATATAGATCACCAAATTTTAGGAATGAAAGTTATACTCACTTACAGTATAATTTGTTTATATTATTATTATTATTATTATTTAACACACTATAATAGATCGACATAATTACACTATTATAAAATTGTCTTAAGAGGTTAAGTAAATATTTAGGGAAAATGATGTATTATAGCAAACTATTAATTCAAAAGAAATGTTGTAGCTACAATTTAATTTAGTTCGAATTCGTAGCAAACACTTTGTCATTCAAAGAATCTCGCTCGCCATTCTGGAATCTCGCTTGCCTCTCTCACTTTATACAAACACTAATGTATAAATTGTGTTTGTATAAAGCGAGAGAGAACTGTATATACAAATACAATACAATACAAATACATATTTTTTCGTCCTATACAATTATAATTATACAAATACAAATCTCCCCCTGCCCAGATTTCTTTTGCCTTTCTCTCTTTCTCGTTTTATACAAACACAAATTATACAAATTACAATGTATAATTTGTGTTGTATAAAGAGAGAGAGAAAGATTTGATATACAAATGTTTTAATTCGATTTAATTGTATACAAATTCAAATTTTATGCAGATAAACAGACACAATCATTGATACATATACATAGTAGTTACATATATACAATTATCTAACCGATATATATATATAATCACTGCGCTTATATACAAACGAGATGCCTGCCTACGATTTATACAAATCAGATGCTCCATAGCAAACATAACAAAATTGTAGCTATAGAGCGCTAATATGATTTTTATGTTTGCTACTCCTAAAATTGGCTCAATATTTTACTATAAAAAAATTAAAATTAACTACAAACTTGGTTGCTAAGTCATTGGCAGCTAACAATTCTTTTTGATATTTTGTGTTATTTTATTTTGCTATTTAGCTATAGAATTTGACCGTTGCTCATTGAATTTTATTTTTTCATTAGATGAGGCTCACACATATTCTGCAGTACCCCCTCCATGAATACTCATTTGGTATGAAAAGTTTGTAATGTTAATTGAGTACTCAATTCTCCAATCGATTGACTTGAAATAAAATTTGAATATTAAAAAAAGATGAATTAGCGGATCATAGACCTAAGTCGAAAGCATGCCTGATTTCTCTCCGAGCTGCGGAACTAACAAGTCTATTAGGTATACCTGAACATTCTTCGTCAGGGGCTGAGTTAGTATACAATCCCACTTTAGAGACTTTCCTTCGGAATAAGTAGGATATGGTGCCACAAATTGCCTCGCAGTGCTTACACCTCTCACCTATCGAAATTATGTTCAAAAACCTCGTCCAAATTCTTATTTTTCTTTAGTAGTATTTTTGTATATGTTTGCATGAGTAGTAGCTATGTTGTCCTTTTCACTTAAAAAAAATAAAATTAGTTACGAAATTTATTATTAATCTATCACTATATAACTCATAGCTAGGAAAATGTTTTGATAATTCATCGTTAAATAAAATTAAAAAATATTAACCCTACCTTATTTTTAGATTTTTATTGTGTTCATTTTTAGCTAAATGATCAATGGACTGGAGATTGGATCTTCCAATAAGTTAAAAACAATCTTCTTGAAAGGCCTATATATAATTTTAATTCATCCATATATTTTCCAATCAAATATGTCACCAAACACATGATATAAACATAATTATAGTCAACACATGACTCAAATTTATCAAGAAAAGTGAAAGTGATATTGAAAGAAAGAGGATGATAGGGGGAAAAAAGAGAGATGTACATGTGATCAAAATTTGTAGGGTCAAGTAAAGAATAAATACAGGTGACACACACATATATATAATATATAGTAGTACTTAGTACAATAAAAGTTTTAAATTTTTTAAAAGTTTTTGAAAATTTTAAAAAGAATTTGAAAAGAAAAAAGAGTTTTGTGTTTGATGCTAGGGAGTGGGTGACAGTAGGTCACATGTTTGCTTACTTTCTTGACACATATCTATCTATCAAAAACACAAAAGGACTATAAAGATAGTGAAATAAACACTATCATGGAAAAGAAAAGGAAGTATCCAAAAACTAATGGTGGGTACACACTAATTAATTCAAGAATATTTTGGGACTCATTTTTGGTTACTAGGATTAGAAAAATAAACAATATATAACATATCCAGCGTGATTCTACAAGTAGGATTTGAAAAAATAAATAAAATGAACACAGAGTTGATTCTTTTCTTATCAATCTATTACAAGGTAAATATTATTGTGTTTCTGATAGACCCTTGGCTCGGAAGAGAGAAGAGGGATTATAAAAATAATTTTGATATAAAAATGGATGTTATCTTATACTGTGTTTGGCAGAGATTTCATTTTGGATGTAAGCAATATTGATAACATTTTACAAGGATATTTCAGTATTATTTTATTTTTTATATAGAAATCAACAAGGAGCAACTTACATGAATATGACCTTTAATTACTTAGATATATATACTTGAAAGAAATAATTCAAATTTCCAAACTAACTTTGATTTCATATTTTGAATTTTTGTTTATGTTAAAAATTATGGTGGCACGTAAGATTTTACATTATAAAAAACTTAAATACTTGTTTCAATGTGTTGAACCATATAATTTTTGACAAGAGGGTTGCTTGGATGGTAAAACCTTTCACATCCAACCTTAAGATCGTGAGTTCAAGTCACCAAGACAACAAAAAGAGTGGAAGCTCCTAGAGAGGAATTGAAAAAACATATTCCACGAACCCAAGACCAAGACCGAGTCCAAGATCCCAATCCCAAGACCTGAGATCCAACCTCGACCTGGCTTCATCCCCAAGATCGAGATTCAAGACCCAACCTCGATTTGATCCCCACCCAAGACACCTAACCTAGATTTGATCCCTACCCGAGACCCAACCTTGACAACAACACTTTACCTGATCGAGTCTCAAGTCGGGGGTTGTTTAGTCTTGTGCCGATTAAGGGTCGGGTTTCATGTTGGATTGGGCATTGGGTCACGATTCAGGGTCAGATTTGGGTTGGGGTCTGGTCGCAGGTCATCCGAGAGGATTTTGTGTCGATCAGGGGTGGAGCCAACATACATTCAAGGGGTTCATCTAAACCCCCTTCAGCAGAAAATACTACTTCTCTGTCCCATTTATACGACTTACTTTCCTTTTTAGACAGTCTAAAAAAGAATGACACATTTCTATATTAAGTAACAATTTAACTTTAAACTGTCCATTTTACCCTTGATAAAAATGATTTATAATCACACAAACTTTTATCATTCATTTTAGACCACAAGTTTTAAAAGTCTTCCTTTCTTTCCTAAACTCCGTGCCGAGTCAAATCATTCACATAAATGAGACGGAGGGAGTATTATTTATATATGGTTAATTTTTTTTTATGTATATATAGTAGATGTCGAAACCCCTTCGGTCAGTTCATGGGTTTACCTCTTTAGATTTTGAACTCCCTTGTTAAAAATTCTAGTTCTGCCATTAATGTCGGACATTAGATCCCAGGTTAGGATTGATTTGGGTCAGGGCGGTTCTCGAATTGGGCAACCCGGGGTGGGGTAGGGTGTGAGGTGGTAGGTTGAGGCACTAGGGATTAGGGGCATTTTGGTGAATTGGGGTGGGTGGGAGGTGAATGGTGAAGTGGGAAGAGAATTTTGAAAAATGTTTTTCTTATGTACATTTTAGTAGAAAATTCATTTTCCTAAATTGGATAATAATAACATTATTGAAAAAAAAAATCACAACATTTAAATCAATCAAACATAAGAAAATTCATTATCGAGTAATTGATTATTCATCAATCTTGTTAGGGTAAGTGAAACACTCTAAGCCTAACTTAGAGTACCTATATACTTATATTTTGTCCAAGCACCAAATTAACAACCCCTCAATATTTTCATATTTTTTCACTATACAAATATTTCATTAATTAATTTATTGTATAGTTTGTTTTTGTGATTGATATTTGGTACCATACCCTTCTTTCATTATCACTTGTCAGCACAAGTTTGCTAAAGTCCCCTTCACGAGAATGACCATTTCCAACTCTCCTTGTTTTCTTCTACTCTTTCATCTGTTTGTCTCCTTCCTCCTCCTTGGAATGTGTGCTTTGATTCTCCTCTTTCCTATTTTCACACCACCCCTTTTTTCCCCATTGGTTAATTTTAGGCACAAAATATGAGAAACAATCATAAAAAGTTAAAAAATACTTTGGACATTTATGTGCAATAGTACAAGAATGTAAACATCACTCAAAATCAACAAACAAAATAGGTGAAAACCAATGGTAGGAGTAATTGACAAGATTACTCAAAGTCGCAGTGAAGTTATAAGTATCATCACATTCTTAATCGATAAAACTATTCAAAGTCGTGGCGAGGTAATAAATATCATTACATTCTTAATCATAAGTCTCTGATTTGAGTTATGAAAATGAAATTGTGCACGCCTTCATAAGGAATATTTCATCATTCAAAAGTGAATTTCTTATGTATGAATCTAAATTAATCAGGTCTGAAATGAATATTGAATACCAGATAAAAATACAAAAACAAGAATGTTCAATTTTTCTATTGATATAATCATAGACAATAGATAAAGTGTAAGTAATAATGTAAATAAGGGGAAAAAAGACATGTCTTTATTAATATTTTTCTCCATAAAGATCCTTAAGTAATTGAAATGTACTTGGTTACTTTATACAAATGCCTAATACACCACAAAACAAATAGGAGTAAGTAGGAGTAACTTTTTTTTCCCTCTCTCATGAACTCAAAAGAAATATGATTGATCATATGATATAATTTAAAATGCTCCTTCAACTCAACAACTTTTTTTAAAAAGTAAACTTTTTGGTCTCCAAAAAAGTTTCAATTAAAATGTTGTTGCTCTAGCCATGGCCAAAAACTTGTTTGATCATCAATTCCACAAAACATGTTGGATAGGCTTTCTTCTTTGACACTACTATTATTATTAGTAGTAGTAGTATTTTGGTCCATTAATTTGAGATCTTGTCTTGATGATGATGAATTGATGTGAAAGAGTTGATGAGGTACCACAACCCCATTATTATTATTATTATTATTAGACCTTATCATTGAAGGTGGAAAAAAAGGTCTACTAGAAATATTTGGATGATGATTGGATAATGGGCTGTCAATGGCTGGTGTTCTTGATATGTCTAGCTTTATTTCTGAGCTGTTTTCACTTCTATTGCTGCATGATCCTTCTGTTTCCTTGTTCAAATTGATTGATTCTGTTGGTTGCTCTCTATTCTTTAGTGACATTATCTGTCCACATTTGAAGAAAAAAATAAAATCGTTTAAGTTCTAAGCACCGACAATATAAGTTGTCAAAGTAATTATTTATAACATGGTATTTTAATAATCTATCGTTAAATAGGATCAGTGACATAAGTTATTCATCGCTAGTCCCTATTTATTTTTTTCAAGTGTAAATATAATGAGATAAAGATGGTATCTTCCTTATATAACAAAAAGGTTAAACTATGTGGTATATAATTTGAACTAGTACATTGAGCAAAATAATTACTATAATAGTACTAGTATAATAGATTAATATAACAAAAAGAAAAAAGGGTTGATAATGATGATGTATGTGATTGGAGGTACTACTATATAGTCCTACTAGCTAGAAATTAATGATCAAGATATGTCTCTTCTTTTTCAGAGCTTTCTTTGGTACACTTAAAATTCATCATGATGAGAAGAAGTCAAATCAATCTAAAGAAAAACATGTGAAGAATTATTTTTTTACTGAACATCATGCACCATAGAGTATATATCATGAAAAGGTTCAATATTTCACCAAAATAGTATATTCTTGTTAAATTTTGACAACCAATAAAATAAAAAACAACATATTATTATATGTTCAAGTTTCAAATATTTCTCCCTACACCTCCAAGAAAACAAGGTTTTCACATACATATAGTGCAACATTATGTTATTTAATTCCTACATAACAAGAAAAAGGAAACTTCAATTAAGTAATCTATATACATCATTATTAGATCATCTTTACCTGTTTCATGTTCGATATTCTTTATATGATCTGATAGCGTAAAAAAAAAAACTTTTTTTGTTACATACCTCTGCATGAAGCTTTTGGTTTTGAGTCTGTAGAGCATCATTTTCAGCTTTGATAGCATCAAATTGTCTCTTAAGAACTTCATAATCTTTCTCCAATTGCTTAGTCTTCCATCTTGCTCTTCTATTTTGAAACCAAATTGCAATTTGTCTTGGTTGCAACCCTAAAGCTCTTGCTAATTGCATTTTCCTTTCAGGTTCAAGTTTGTTTCCTAACTCAAAATTCTTCTCAAGAGTTTTTACTTGTTCCATATTGAGTCTTCTTTTCTTCTCACCAGCTTGTGATCCATCATCAGATAAATCATCTTCTCCATGATTTTCCTCACAAGCATTATTTCCATCCATCCCAGAAAATGACATAGATCTTTTTCCCAAAAATGAAGCAATACCTACCACACACACATTAAACAAAAAAATTGTAAGACAAAAATATCTTGTTGAAGTTGAAAAAATAATGAGTATCTGAAATTGAAATTGTGTTTGAACA
The DNA here is from genome assembly GCF_000226075.1 of Solanum tuberosum. Lineage (NCBI taxonomy): Eukaryota > Viridiplantae > Streptophyta > Magnoliopsida > Solanales > Solanaceae > Solanum > Solanum tuberosum. The sequence continues at coordinate 408,849 of NW_006239350.1, forward strand.
TGAATTTCACTCGGGAAAAATAAAGAATTATAGAGTTTTGTGAGGCAGGGATAAGGTCTGTGTATACTCTACCTTCCACAGATCTCACTTGTTATGTTATTGTTGTTATAAGTCAAAATAGTTTTTTAACTTCATATTCTCTATTTCAAGTTGAAGTAAACAAAATTGTGAAACAAACATTGATTTGTGAATAATATTTCAACATTTGCAAATAATAAGTATATATGTTCAAACACCTAACTAGAAGAAAAAGTTTATTAAAACAATTAATAAATTAATTAAAGAAAATTATTAAAAATAGAGAAAAGAGAAGAAACTAAACCATGGAAGTCTTGAGGTGAGCATGAGGGAAGAATGGGATTGAGAGAAGTTGAAGGTTGATGTTCATCTTCATGATGAGGAGTTTGTAGCATGAAATTTGTTGGAAAGAAAGCCATTTCATAATTAGTGCAAGTCATAACCTATAACACTTTTTCCCACCACTCCAAGTATCTATGACTATGAATATTCATAATGCTTGAGAGAGGAGTAAAATAATTGAGATCAAATAATTCTCTTCAAGAAGTGAGGGAAAAAATGTTTATATAAGTATGAAATACTACTAAGAGTATATTTATCTCTTTTTAGTATAAAATAAATAAAAGAGAGAGAGAGAGAGAGAGAGAGAGATTTGAAAATATAAATAAGGTAGTGTTAATTTAGAAGGAGATGCACTCTATTATATTCTTGTGATGAAAGGATGGCTTATATACCTTATCAACTTCAAGAGAACCTTTTCTTTCCTATTTTATCTTTTTTCTTTTTTTTTTGGTTTATTGTTATGTATATGTATGGTAGAGATAGGGTGTTGGATGTTTCTTAATAGTAGTACTTTTTTTCACCATGATATTCAGTATCTGCATTGAGTCCGACTAAATTTACATTTGTATTGAAAAATTTCATATTCAGAATTCGAACCTGAATACTAATAGTACTTAACTCCCTGCCACCATTATTATTGATTTTATTTTGTTTCAAGTACTTACTTAAGTTAACTTTCAAGCACTACCAAGTTATCTTTTCTCATTAATCCCTTTTAGTTATTTATTTTAATTAATTAATATTTTGGCTTGTTAAGTGACAAAAGTGGGCAGTGTGTATCTTTCTGTAATGACAGTTGTCCTTGATGAATTTAAATCAGGAGGGCAACTGATTCTTTTGCTATAGGACAGAAAATGGGGTTCATATTTTATTGATTTTAGGGGCATAGTGGGTAGTTTAGAGAAAAATAATACTAATATTAATTCTCCATTATAATCTTTTAGTGTATGTTGCTAATATAAGGTAAAAAAAAAAGAAAAGAGTTTTGATACATATTTTGGTCATGAGTTTAATAAATTGTCTTCTCCTTGCATAGATATATATCTAATATCTTTTACACTATCTAAGTTAAACAATTAGGTAACCATTATATAGAAACTTCAACTTAAATTTTATATCTCTCTATATATATATATATGTTGAAAAACTTATTTATTATATAAATATTAAATTATTGGAACCCAATAGCAAAAAATATCGCTATCTATATTTCAGACTCCAACTCTATATTAACAATAGATAAATAACTCTTCAAATAATATAATACGGCGACTAAAAAAATAGCACGATAATAACCTGTTATGATTGGTTAAATTGAAATATGTACATGACTTTATCAATGTATACGACTTAAATTCTTTTTTTAAAAAATTTAATTTTTAGGTGGGGTGGGGGTGAAGGGGGAGGGGTTAAAGAGAGAGAAGGGGGAGGAATCTAGGATGGGTCCTAGAGAGGGGGCAGGGTTTGCCACCTAACCTACCAACACCTATCGTGCATTAGGACTATGGCCTTTCCCATCCATTATCCTTTTCTCTCACTCACCATCAAACCTATATAGCCTATGTATAAATTAGGCCTCTATATCATTTTATTTGGAATTTGAGTGACATATGAAGAAAAAATAAAAGTTATATAGGAGAAGGAAGATATATACTATTCCTCGATAAGAGGAAGTTGCTCGAATAGTAAGCAATATCCCTCACTTCCAATTATAAGATTGTGAGTTCAAATCATCAAGAGAACTCAATAGTGAAAACCCTCGAGTGGGGTTAAAAAATATATATACATATTACTTCCTTTTCCTCATTTTTGTCGTACTTTTCTTTTTAATTTGTTATAAAAAAATGTCTTCTTTCTTTTTTTGGCAATTCATTATTCTAATTTTCCACATAACACGTTATAGTTCAGAAGATAAAAGGCCGTATTTTGGTAGATTCTATCAATTTTAAGTTTAGAACCACAAAAGTAAATTTTTTTACTTATTTCTTATATTTTATGTAGAGTTAAAATCAGATAAACAAAATAAAATATCGAAAATATATTACTACTACTATAGTAGAAGAGAACTCTTGGAAAAGGTGCACAAAACAAACAATAACCCCACCCTCTTTTTTAATTTATTTATTTCAAATATATATATAAACCCTACCATGCATAGTTTGTTCATTTTTATTTTTTTTGTATTTGTGCCCCTCCAATCCAAGTGTCCATCGATCTCTATCCTCCAAAATTTGAAATGACTTTATCTTGAAGCATGTCGTTATTCCCCGCTTTCCTCTCTCCTTCCTCTCTTCAGAGTTGATCAAGGACAATTTCGGGTTAAAATTATAACGACAAAAAAAATAAAAAAAAATAATTATATATATATGGATCCGCCAAACTTCTAAAGGAGGGCAAAGTTAGATTTTTTCATAAAGTAAAAAGTAAAATTGAATTTTTTTAATAACTATTTGATATTCGATAATTATAGACATAATCAGTGGCGTAGCTAGAAATTTCACGAAGGGTGTCTTGGAATTGTACACAAATACATTTTTTCTTTTGGATGAATGAGTGCACTAGAAAATTTTAAAAATTAAACTACGTAACATACATGAAAAAATTGAAAAAAAGTATGTAATATACATGAAAAAATTTGAAAAAAAAGTATGTAATATACATGAAAAAAAATTTTAAAAAAGAGGAAAGGTGCACTAGAAATTTTAAAAAAGGGAAAACATTTGAAAAAAGAGAGGCTTAAAGCTGCTATTAGCGAGATTTGAACTCACAAACGCTTAAAGACTTGGCTCTTTCAAGGCACCTTAAACCACTAGGCTACAACATCTTGTTGTGTTAAGGGTGTCCAGAATATGTTATTTAACCATTTTGTATATTATTTTTACTTGTATATACGATATAATTGGACACCCTAAAGAGTATGTAGCTACGCCCCTGGACATAATCATAACTAATTCGAATCTACGCTACGCATAGTGTCCATTAGAGGGGGGGGGGGGGGATGCTTTCAATCAGGAATTTGTCTATTTTCAAGTCTCAAAGGATGAATTTTTCGAATGAAGAAATCTCATTCATTCCACTATTGGTGATTTTGTTCCCTTTCTATTTTGTCCACCAATAGTCCACTAAAAAAAAATACATAAATAAACGATCCTAATGTTTGGTTAAAAATCCAGTCAAACTTTTTCTGCGAAATTTCTTTTCAACCAAATGCCAAGAAAGAATAACTTCTTCAATATAGTTTTTCCATTTTTGCAAAAAAAATTGACTGAAAAAAACAACATTTTTAAACAATTTTTTTTTTTGAATTTTTGAACAATACTCCATGAATTCTAAATGCAATTCTTGGTGAGATTTTGCACATTTTCATAGATATATATACACATAAGTTATTATAAGTATAATAGTGACATGTGAACTAAACTTATCTATTATTTGAATTTTGAACCAATACCTAATAAACTCAAGAACCCTAAAGATTCACATAAAATAATATTAGTTGGTACAAAATTGACCCCATATCCAATACTCATTAGTATTGGAATTTTCAACATGTACATTGTTGATTGAACATATATAGAACATTCATGATAGATTAGAAATTTTGATTACATAGGTCATGTGGTATGATATTACATGGAAAAATTGTCATAACCAAATATAGAAAGATTAGGACAAAAGATTCTTCTTGTAAGATTCAAGAACAAGCTAGGGTTACAAAATAGTGTAAGCACAAGTAAATTATTGAGACCTTACAATACTTAAAGTGGTTAATTGATGTGTACATTTGTCATTGATGAAAAATTAGAGAGGAGGTTGTAAGTCTCTATCAACACCACCACAATTTTTTTTTAAATTTTTTTTGTTTGCCTAATATATTGCTTTCACATCACAACCTATTTTTCTTGTTTGAATATAAAATCCATTTGTATTGTTTGTAAAAAAATTCAGTACTTTTCACATTTCTATTCTTTCTCTACCTTAAATTACCATTTTCTTAGAATTGCGATTGTTTAATTTGGAATATGTTTTTGTTGGGGGAATGATAAAGTAAATAAAAATTTGTTCTTTCTAACAAATTTTAGATGAGAATAGTCGTCTCATACTTCAATATGATATCAGAGCAGGTCATGATATTTGAATTTCACCCTCGCTCATTATAAAAAAATAAATTCAACATGCTTGAATGACAAAAAAATATCAAATTTGTATGTGATCAGAGGAGGCATGTTTGAGGCATAATTAGTAAATAAATTGTATTATTTCCTTTCTTACTTAAGCTTTTAGATGAAATGGTCGTACACTTCTTAGGAAAAGGTAGTGGACTCACGAATAGGGACGGAACCAAGTATGTGCAAGGGGTTCATCCGAAACCTCTTCGGCGAAAATAACATTGTATATTCAAGATTAAAATTATTTTTTATGCATATATACAATCAATATTGAATTCTCTCACTTCTTTGCGTGTGTACTTTTTTATATTCGAACCACTTAACGAAAATTCTGATCCTGCTACTGCTTATGAATAGGTGAATGGAAAGAGAAGGTCGAATTTGAAACCTATATACACATATCGCAACATGAAGTTAAAATTAAGTGATGTATTACCAAATAAAAAAAAATGATTGATTCAATGAGATAGGTATAAATTTATAATTTGTACTTTTGTAGTCACTAACATTCAACTCAATCTCTATTTTTTTTTTTAAACATTATTAATTTTTCATTAATTGTAAAGTATTTAATTAGATAGTACTCTAATTAATAACTTATAAGATATATAACTAGACATGGAACATTAGGACCCATAGAAAATTGAATAATATTCGAATACAGCAAAGAGTGTCCCTTCCTTCTGTGCCAAAATTGGCCACAAACACATGCTGCCACAAATTAGTTGTTGATTTAACGATTCATCCATTTCTATCACTCTATCAAATTGATTGAATTCAACTTATATCTCTAAGCCTTCGAGATACGAATTCGATCAAACTCATTTTGTAATTTAAAAGGAAAAATATCTCGAACCTTATAATAAGTTTCAAAATCTAACTTTGCTTCTGAATAAGACTATTATCAATAAATAGTATAGTAGTATATATTTATAATTATTATTCTTGTGGTACTTTTCTCTCATACCCTATAAAGTAAGGGAGACTGACACTATGCTTTATAGAAAGCGAAATAGTGATAAGGAGTTGCGGAAAAGTCCCCGAAAAAAGGAAGCGACTTTTCCCGGAAGAGCAGAGGGGACAGTCTTTGGCCCAGGTAAAATAAAACCAGGCCTCCCCTTCCACCCAAGTGGACTATTCTCTCCTTATGGAGTCTAAGAAAAGAGAGATATCCTTGCGCAAGGCGAAAGATCGATGTCCTTCAGAATTCTAAAAAGATCAAGAATTGCGTGCCTTTAGAATTTTTCTCGGAAGAGCCAATTTTTTTAAATTTTTTTTTACCATTTACAAACAAGATAACTCCATTTTATTTTTTCAAAAAAATAGAAATTAATGGACCATAGATGTGACTCATTCTTTTATATTTTTTTCGTACCCTTCTTTTTTTTTGATAAATATGGAAGTGTCGTGGGGAGCTACATGCATGGGATTCCTTTTGCTTTTGTGGTATTTTTTTTCTTCTAAAAAGTTTTATTTATATATATATATATTAATGCATTCAAACGTATGTTTATGATGAGGGTATCATTGGCTGCCTAGTTTATTCATGAATATTGTGGGACTTGGAGTATCAAGAACTATTAGTCCTTAACTTTATTTCAAATTCAAATGTGTCTAGATAATTTTCAATTCTTAAAACAATTAGTGAAAATATGCGATATCATATGTACTTTAAAAGAGAAGTTAAATAAACTCTATGAATAATAGAGTGTATGTTGATCTTACTCTTATCTGACATGATATCAAAATAGAGCATCCATCACTAAATTTACTTTCACCATCCCGATATATATATTGTACAACTATATCTGAAATAAATGATGGAGATTGAGAAATATTTTGACGGTATTGGGACCCCTTTTCATGTACAAATTTTATTAATTATTTCAAAATAAATAAAATAAAGAATATTATATATATTTTTATTTTATTATATATATATAAGGCAAAGACAAGAGAAGGAAACATCACAGCATCACATGACTTTATTAGTTGGAAGTTTCAATAATCCCATTGGAAATAGGGTGGATCCATGTTCTTAGTTTTTGCTATCCTCATATACTTGAAATTTTTAAAAAAATTTAAAATTTTTTTTAATAATTTATATATGATATAATTAAATATTCACTAAATTAAATTAAATTATTTTATTTTATTTTAAAAAAAAAGTAAATGAATTTTTTGCCTCCACATGCCCCTCATATATAAGAGTTCTGATGTGTTCAGCTTAAAAAACTGATCCCATGTGCTTTCTCTTCTATGCTTCACACTCTTCTTTGAAAGCGATTTGTCAACTAATTGCTTTTTGTCGATTTTGATTTTTTATTCGATATTCGATATCTAATTATAATTTTTTTGATAAATTATTTATATATTAATCAAATTTCTTAACACGAATATAAAAGTTCAATCAAAACTAGTGACCAAGGAGTTATCGGTTGCTTAAGTGGAAAGCATCTATATAAACCGAATTAAGGGTGGTTAGCATGAATATTTTTTTCGAAAAATTATACCGTGGGATGAAAATAATTATATATATATATAGGTTAAAGACTATTTAGAGATATATATTTTAGTGAAATTTCTGCCTTCGTCACTGCTCTCAACCTTCAATTTTAAGATTGTGACTTTGAGTTATTAAGGAGCTAAAAGGTGAGAACTCATGGAAAAATTGAAAACAAAATTAAAGTTACTAAATTTTGCCTAATTTGTAATTAAAACTCTACCTCCGCCCAGTGGCGGAGCCAGGATTTAGATTGAGGGGTGTCAAAATATAAAGTAGTATGCACACAAAAAAGTTTTTACTAATAAAAGCAAAACATAATTACAACCGTACTCGACGCAATTTCATCTACTTGAAAATGTTTTACAATAGTAGCATTAGAAATATTAATAAATACATCTTTTTCTAAAAGTGTATTTTATTCTTTTAAAAAAACAAAATATTAAAGTAAACTTAATTTAAGTCAATGGTTTAAAAATTGGAGGAAAAAACGTTTAGCTGTCTAAAAACTAAAGACAAAAAAGTTACAGTTGTCTAAAAAGTTAAAAAGAAACGCTGAAAAGCCTTTAAAAAAAAATAGACTTCAGCAAGGTTCGAACTCCCAACGCCTAGGTCAATGACAAGGCGGAACTTTGTAGCCCCTGAACCGCTGAACCAACACTTCAACTTGGTTCAGGAGTGTCAATTCTAATATATATAGGTATAAAATCAGAATTTGACTTACCTATACAACGTAATTTTCCGATGAAGGGGTGTCGCTTGACACCCCTCGGGCAAGGGTAGCTCCGCCCCTGCGGCTCCGCCTCTATAAATAAATGAGCGACTAATCTAAATTCGTTTCGGCCACTAAGAAATTCCATTATAGGACGTAAACCGCTTCCTACAAAACGTAATCTTACTCTAAAAATTCGAGTACAAAAAATTTATTTAAAATTGAAAAAGTACTTATTACTTCACTATAAATATGTAGTGGTACTTGTTCTATTCTTTTTTTATTATTATTAAAAATGTGTAATGGTGGATTCGATTTATTTTTTTAATATACTGTAACGTTTTGATCGAGTTGGGCCACTTGAATTTGCCTATTGGGATTAAATATGTAAATGCATCTTCTAACTTCCTTATTATTATTATTTTTCCATTTTGGTAGATGCAGTTTTCATTATCTTAATTAATTTAATTTTAATACATAGCTACGAATTGTAAATATTGAAACTGTAGCTAAGGAGCGGCCTAAAGTTAGCTATTTCTGAAAATTGTCAGTTGTATATAACTTATAACTAGTAAGGTCATGAAAACTATATAGTCTATATATATAGGGACTACACACACAAAAAAAAGAAAAAAGGGAAAGATATATTCATAGTAATTATGTTGCTTAATTGAAAGACAGTACCCCCCCAAGAAATTGCATGGTAAAAGTTCAACAACACTATCATCATGAAGTTGCCAATTCAACCACTCACATAATTTCCAATCTTTTAGAACTATTATGTAACGGTATGGTTTAACTGTTAAGATATTGTCTGTTTTGGATCTAGATCATCGATATAAATTTATTCCTCGAGGTAATTTAATTAAACCCGTTCGAAGAATTGATTATGAACTCATTCTTATATATAAGGTCATTAACTTTTTTTTCTTTCATTGTGATGTGAGACACTCCTTCAGAGATTTGTTGTCTGTTATGAGCGTCACATATTTTTTGTGTGCAAAATCTTAAAGTCTATATGGACTTATCGATTATTGAATTGTGGGTGCATGATGTTCTATATAATCAGTAACACTAACCTGCCGTTCGAAAACAATCATTTTTCTTTAATGTTGTTGAATTATGTCCTTCTTTATACAATTGTAAATATTATATATAGTAGAGTATATTTTCATTTTTTTTTAAATGTGTAACAACTTAAATTATTTTATAGTAACTCTTGACCGTGAAGAGAAAAGGTGTATTGAGTGGAATTTGAAGGAAGGAAAGAGGTGCATATATTTGTATGGAATATAAGTATATAATATATAAACGTGTTATTTAATTTGGCCTCAACTGATAATTATGTTTTTCAATATTTTAGGTGTGCATAATATAGATACACGTGTTCTACGTGATATAATATGCATATGACGTTACATAAGATACGTGTGTCTAATTGTTCTACTTTACACAATTTTAAGTGTGTATTTATGCATATCCAAAATTGAAGAACATAAATATCAACTGAGACCAACTTAAAAGGCATATATTTATGTATTATACCTTGAATATAAGATAAATAACTTCAGACCATCATATTTGAAGTTATATCACAACTAGAAACAAAATAAGGGTGAATCAATGGAAATTTGTGTTATAAAACATACTTATTTCACTCATTTTCCATCGAACTAGTACACTCATAAAAATGCATGATGGAAAACATATTCTTATTAAAATATTGAGAAATTTCCTAAATTTTTTCGTGTGAAAATACTACTGTTCTTTTTCTCACTGATTCTATCAAAATATTTTTTTTAAATAGCCAATGAATATTTTTTAGTGATAAATTTTAATGGAAAGATAGTGATTCTTTTTTAGTAATGTATGTTGCGAACTTAAACAAGTTTAATAAACCATTATTCTTTCTACTGTTTTTATTTTGGAAAAAAAAATCTCTTGAAGTACTTCTGATGGAAATTAAAGAACAATTTCACTTGTCATTTATTTCAATAATTTTTTTTAATTGAAAATCAAATAGAAACATAAAAAAGTACAAAAACTGAACGTTGAACTTTAAATATTTTTCATTAGAACAACCTCACTTGCTTATAATTCGCTTTAAGATACTAATAATACCGTTTATTATTTTGTTAATGAATACCATTAAAAATGCTTAAGATTGATAGTCAGTGTATAGTTAAGTTAGATTCAATTTTTTGAGTGTATCATAATATATAGTCAGTGTATAACTCATGTATAGGTAAGCTATATTGTATACTTTCGGCAAGCTATATTGTATACTCAATATATACTTTCTATGATATATAAAGGTGGATCTAATATCTGAAGTTAATACACGATCTAAGCAAAAGCTACTAGATTCCCGTGAATCTCGTACTCTAGATCCGTCACTGTTGATATAGTGACATATAAGTTCAGGAAGCAAATGTTTATGTGAGAATTAATGAAACAATTCAAATTAACATTCAAAGTGTTAAATGTTAAGCCAACAAACTTCATTATACATTGATCTTTTGTTATAAAAATTACGAGTTACTTTTATCCAGTTAGCTAAAATATGGCAACGAAATTGACCAACAGGATGTGTCAAATTAGGCCTTGGGTCTAACTCACACCCCAAAAGCTAGCTCATAGAGACGAGGATTGTCCAGGCCGTACAAGGAGCTCAGGATTCCATTCAGGGGAAGAGAAGGCAGCCAACACAAGTATAACATCCGCTGCAAAACAAAAATGAATGAGAGTGGAAATGTACTAAACTCGCGTTTATTTCTTGGTCATTCAACTAATAGTTATTATCTCAGAAAGTCACTTTCTTTGTTGAATGAGAAAGACGACTTTCTGAAGTAATAACTATTAGTTGAATGATCATTTGACAGATGACAGATGAACATGGCAAGGATTAACATATATACCAGATAAGAGTCAAGGAGATGATATTCTATCCCAATCAGGAGGTTGTATAGTAACTGTGAACTCATCATTTGCCATATCTTCACGTTGCGTTGTTTGAATTTCCTCTGCTGAATTAGCAACAGACCAGCTGCACCAATTTACTTCAATGCTTTTTAGAGAAACAACGTCCTCAAAATGAGAAGGGATTTTCTCAAGCCTCTTACAGTTTGTTAAAACCAATCGTTCAAGACTAGGGAACGAATCCTCAGAAATCGACCATTGAGCAAAGTTGAGGCTGTCCAATTTTAAGTATTTGAGTTCAGGGAACTCTGTATCATTCACATTCCACTGAACTCCTTCAAATGCTTGGTTTAGTAACTTTAGAACCTCCAAGTATAACCAATGTTGATTGATTCCAAATCCAATACCTTAACAAGTTTGAAGCTGTCAAGGATGAAGGAGATATCACACGCCATTGTAGTATACTGATCATCACTGGTGGCATTGGCAACTTTTTAATTCTAAACTTTCCACATGACATGTTCAAAACTACAAGATTAAGTGACATTTTGGTACATTCTACGTATCTTTAGTTTAAAACCACAAGATTCAAAAGTCTTCTTTATTTTTCTGAAACTTCATATCAAGTCAAAACCAAACAAACAAATTGAAACAGAGTGAGTAGTATATATAGTTCTTTTGTACCTATAGATCCAGAGCAGAAAATTCTCCTGTTTGGCCTTCTCCAAGCAGAATTTGTGCAATAGATCATGAACACGACACATTTTCAACTTGCCATTGAACCTCTTCTCCATGTCCATGACTAGATTTCTACTAATAAGGTTTTTCAAGAAATCTTGTGCAACATCTTCTAGTCCTTTTTCCTTATTTTCAAGTACGAAACCTTCTGCCAACCATAACCTTGTCAATTTCGAGACGTGAATGCTTTTGCCCCTCAAAAATCCTCCAAAATACAAAAAGCAAGGCTTCAGATGATGTGGTAAATTCATGTAACTGAATCCAATTATCGACATGCTCTCTTCCAAGCTATCGATGTTCAGTGCATCTAGACTTTCTTCTACTTCTTTCCACAAATCTGCTTTGTTATTTTTCTCTTTCAGAACACCGGCTACTAGCACAATGAAGAGAGGCAATCCGCCACAACTTTTTGCTATCCGAAAGCCCACATCTCCAAGTTCAGATGGGCAGTTGTCTCCATGGAAAACCTTTTTCTGTAATAACTTCCAACTCTCATCATCTCTCAGTAAAGGAAGATCATGGGGATTACTTTCACATTTAGCATATTGCGCCACCTCAGAGAGCCGGGTAGTTAGGATTATTCTACTACCATTTTTAATACCCTGAAAGCACATATGTAAATAGTCCCATGCTTTTGTGTCCCATACATCATCAATGAGGATTAAGAATCTCTTCATCAACAAAACTTTTATTCCTTCATACAGTTCCATAGAACAAGAACACTCTCAAGCAAAGAATCTACGTACAAATGTCATCATCTCGGCAGTGATTCCGATAGTTGGTCTTAATGGCCTTGAATCTTTTATTCGCCTAGCAATGAACGCCGGCAGGGGCGTATCTAGAGGGGGTGCCGTGAACCCATGCTCCCCTCTCTAGATCATATATAGTAGTGTTATATGTTAAAAAAATATTTAAATATAGATATGTGAATCCACGTTCAAAGTATCATTTAATAATATGATGATGAAAGGATAGGGTGCACCTCTCTGAGTGATGATAGAAATTTAAATCTTATATCTATCTTTTGTTTTTGAGTAACACCTCTCCAAGTGGTTATCAATTATACTTTTGGCGTTTCAACTAATTTTTCTTTTGTTTTTTCTTAAATCTTTCAAAATTTTCAAGTGTGTTGCATTGAAAATTCTTAAAAAAAATTAGCACTATAATTTTTTTTTTATCTAATCAAATCAAATGTGTATATTAAAATTTAAAACTAGTAGTATTATATATTTTAGACCTATAATTTTTAAAATTTAATGGTTCATATTAAGAACCTAAAAGTCAAACTGATCAAATTTATATTTAAGAAGCATTTTTTGGTAATCGTGCACCCATCTTATCGAAATTCTGAATACGCCTCTGATTATTTACGCCAGGTTTAGTTTTTTCAGCACCTTTGAAGTCATTCTGATTGAGACCTTTGTCCGGCCTTCTTCATCCATGTGGCACCATATCTCATAAAAGTCATTCTCTTTTCTTTTTTTTCTTTAAGTTGAATATTCTTTTGTTTTACCACTAGATAGTGTCTAGCGGTCTTTTATTAAACATAAAAAATATCAATAGAGACAAGTACAAGCAAGGAGGGCTAGACCTTACCTTACTAATCCTAATGAAGTACCTAACAAGCATGAAGAAAATAAGAGCTAGAGAGAACTAAGTATTTTCTGATAATTACAGATAGGGGTGTTCACGGGTTGGTTTGGATCGGTTATTGGTCAAAACCAAAACCAAACCAACTTAATCGGTTTTAAAATTATCAAAACCAAACCAAACCAAATATAATATACATTTATCGGTTTGATTATTATCGGTTTCGGTTTGGTTTGGTTCGGTTATTCGGTTATTAACCATACACAAAAATAAAAGAAACAATTCAATTAAAATGTGAAAAAAGTGACAACAATCCATTCAAAACGAAAAATAGTTAGAATGACTTAAATTACTAAACTTTCAATCACTAAATTTACTATCAATAAAGCTTTAAAATTCACTATATTGGCCTAGAAGGAAGAGACAATAACATTTTCAGTCCCACAAAGAATTGACATAGACACTCATATACATGAAATCAATAAGATAAATGTTTCATCTTGGGCATTTTTGCTTTCAATAAGTAAATTATAAAGAAATTTTAATGAAAATATGTATAAGATCTTTAAAATTGTTTATAAAAATAATATATTAAGTATGTATATTAATAAAATATATGTATATAATTCATCGGTTCGGTTCGGTTATTTCTTCGGTTTTTTTCGAAATAAAATATATGTATATAATTCATCGGTTCGGTTTGGTTATTTCTTCGGTTTTTTCCGAATAAAACCATAACTAAACCAAATACTATCGGTTTTCAAAAATCTAAAACCAAACCAAACCAAACCCAAGTAAAATCGGTTTTATTTTATCGATTTGGTTTGGTTTTTATCCAAACCGTGAACACCCCTAATTACAGAGTTTGTAATACACTCCATGATGATATTACAAATGAGGATGCTTAAATAATGTAAAAATATGTCAATCAAGAAGAAAGTTGAGTTACCAACCTCAAACTTTCTATTACTAAAGCATGAATTAAAAAAGATTGATTGCCCATCAAAAGTAACTTGAAATGTTTTTCTCTTGTCTTCTTCTTCAAACCTATCCAACAACACTTGATGATTCATACCTTCTTTATGGATTTATTGGATCTAGTTGAACCTATTGATACTATCAAATGGTTTTGCTTTGCCTGTCGCATCGGTAGGTGCCTTGGAACAAACTCCTCAGTCATTTTACTGTCCCAACTATGTTGCCTTCCATATGTCTTCTTTTTGCTTTTGTTGCTTCCACTTCTTTGTTGCCTAGGTGATATATCCCATTCCCTAGCCACTCTATCAAAGCAAATGTCCAACATATTGTTTTTCTCATCTTCATTAAGAGAATCCTCACCCAAATCCACTCCATCTTCATCAAGAGAATCCTCACCCAAATCAATTGTATTTGACATTAAGGCACTTGACTCATTCTTCCTTGCAAGCACACATTTAGGAACAAATACAAGAGCTTCTGGACTTAATTTGCTATTTAAAGCAGGTGGTGAGACTTGTTTTTCTTGGATCAAATCGTGGTCATTCTCTGTTAACCTTACTTGCTTTCCAGTAGTCTTCAATAAAGCATCAAAGCTATTCGAATATAATAGGTCTCTTGAGGCATTACTAGTATCTTGCCTCTTCTCACTATCATAAAATTCCCAGTCGGACCTTTTTCACTACATGAAGAATTATTTTGACTAGTAGGGGAAAGACTCCGACTACTAGTTGATCTTTTGTGTGCAACCAGTGTCCAGTTTTTAGTTGGATTCTCGTTTTCAACTTGCAAAACATGCTGCCCAGAATTTTCAGCATCTTCAACATCAGATGTATCCATTATTTTTTGTCTTGAATCCATTAATTTTTGCCCTGAATCAACTCGCGGCGCTTCAACCCCAACTATTGGTGTTCCCCCTACATTTTTAGTTGCTTTAGACATCAAATTCAGCCCAACTTCTTTTGATTGCACCTCATTAGTAGCAGCCTATTGGTTATTGCAATCACTTTTGTTTTCAGTAGTTGTTTGAACACCAATATTACTTGTATCAACATCCATTGAGTTTACACGATTTTGCTTGAAAGTGGAAGCAACCAATTGTCGATCTAAAGAAGTAGATTTACTTTGATCGACATCTACAGTCTTTCTTTTTCATTTAATATCTCTCTCGCATCGCCTTGATACTTTTCACTATCGGTAGTACCTTTTAAAGCACCTTCAATGGTATCATCAATTTGTTTGTTATTTTGATTTCTTTTCGAAATTCAAACGACAACTATCTTCATCATGACCTTGGTGCTTACAATAATTGCAATACAAAGGTAGATTATCATATACTATCTCTTGAAAAACCTCAATCAACTTACCAGATTTTCCATCCACAAACTGCAACCTTATACGATTTGGGAGCTTTTCCATTAGATCAAGTATAAGCTTGACCCTAGCCGTGCTAGGTTTTGACTTGATTTGAGTAACTTTATCTATAGCTATTGATTTCCCAAATGCTGATGCTATAGACAATAGAGACTTCTTTGCAAACAAATTGTAACATCTCGCAACTAGATAGAACTAGAAGGAAGTTTAAAAATCTGGAAATAGTTACTTTTGGAAAGAATGAGGAAATCTGGAAAAATTTTAAGTAAGTTATAGTGAGTTTTTGGTCAACTTCAAATGGCCATAATTCCTAGCTCAGGATGAGTTAGGTGTGATTCCAGATATGGTTGGAAATCCCTTGGAATGATCTTTCCAGCGCCGCCAAGTTTGCGCGATTCCGAGTTCGTATGAGTGAGTTATGCCCTTTGGAAGTTGGGCTGTTGGATTAAGGAAATGTCCAATCCGGAATTTTAAAGGGTATTTTAGTCTTTTCATTGCCCTATTATTTTAATCCGTTTGTTAGGAGTTTAATATGGGTCAAATCAGATTTTAGTCAGTTTTTGAATTTGGGATTTTACACTAGGGCTAAGGAGAAAGGAGAAGAGAAAAGAAGAAGGAGAAAAAGGGCAGATTCATCAATATCGATCAAGAAAGTTGGTGTTTTCGCTAAGGGTTTACTTCTACCAGGTATGTGAGACTCTCATAACGTTGGGATCATTCTCCCACGTGCCGAGCATGATTATTTTAGTTGGATTCGTCCTAAAAGCATTTGAATATTGATGATCTTGATATCTATTCTTGAATTCATATATCGTTTTTGAATTTAACTGAGATGGGAAGTTTATGAGTTCGTTAGGTCGCATCATAGGGTCGTTTCGAGTTAGGTTCTTAGGTACTTTTGCTGGGTATCTGTATCTAAAAGTAATTTGAGAAAAAGGACCGAGTTTGAGTGAATTGGGGTTGGGAAACGAAAAAGAAATTTCGTAGGACGAAATTAGAGGGTGGCCGCGCGTCGCGCGCCTAGTGCCCAGATTTGAACATTTCAGCTTCGCATTGCGGAGCTGACACGAGGTGTTCTGCCTCAAAAGACGTTTTTGGAACCAAAATTAAATTATGCCTCTGCGTCGCGGACCCACCTTGGTATTTTTGATTTTCAGTTTTTTCTTATGTTTAGCAATCTCAAATCATTCCTAAATAACATGAGATCTTTCCAATCACAAATCAAAATCCTTGAATCCATAATTCAATTCAACGATAGTTGAGAGTCAAGTCAAGAGCAGTTAAGGTCAAAGTCAAGAGAAGTCAAGAGTCAAGTTAAGATAAGTTCTTATAGTTTCAAAAAAATGGAATCATCTCTTTCCCTAAACCTAATATCCTATTTTTCTTCTTCTCCTTTCTTATTAAGCAATTTCAAGATTAATCTCAAGTGAAATATAGATTTAGTTTTTTCTTCTCAATGCAAATAATGTTCAGAATGAAATCATCTGCTAAGATGCAAAATTGGTGCGGCTTATGTCAGATATTAGGCCTTATATAAAACTAATCGTTTAATGTGAATATGCCTATCTAGATTTTAAATTTTAGTTTCTGTTAAAAGTCTTGGCATTTCGGATTACTTCAATGAGCTTCTCTTACCTTACATGATGTACACTGGTGAGGATTACATTCACAGTTGCAAAATGTCAAAAAAGGGAAACTTATACTGAAAATATATAAGCACACTTGTATCAACTTATAGTGAAATTGATCTTGAAATTGCTTAATAAAAAAAGGGGAAGAAGAAAAATAAGATATTAGGTTTAGAGGGAGAAAGATGATTCAATTTTTTTTATTTTTAAATGGATCTTGTATTTGGGTTTGGGTTAAGGGATGTCAATATGGGGCAGATGGGGCAGGAGAAAGTTTGGTGGGTTGGAATTAAACTTTATCCAATAGAAAGACGTCACGTAATAATTATTAATAATAATAATTAAAAAATATAAGGTTGTTAATTTAAAGGGTGATAGTGGACCAAAAATATTGACTGAGGGGTATTTTTAGCCCAATAGGTGGATGAGGGGTATTTTTAAACCTTTTCGAGTAGTACAAGAGTATTTTTGGCCCTTTTCCGTATAAAAAATGACAATAATCAATTCTTCTACTTTGTGTTTTCTGACTTCATGAAATGAGACAAAATGGCATATTATAATTGATATTCCTCTATCTGTCATACATTATACCAATTCATTAGTCAGTCTACTCTTTTAGTCATTGTTTAATTTCTCTGCTATATTATTAGTAATTAATTAGTATGATCATCAAGAAATTATCTTTCACTAATCAAAAAGTCTTCTTCCTCTAAACACTCTTTTTTCAGTATACAAAAATAGCAAAATTACCAAAGGTGAGATTTAATTTTCTTTGATTGTCTATTTGAGCCTATTAATCTTAACTTATTTGTAAGACCCCCAATTTTATTTTGTTTCTTTAAAAAAAAAATCAGACTTTTTTTCTTAATTTAAGTGAATTAATTAAATGTCTGTTTATTGGCAGATTTGGTGATTCAACAAAGGACTTGAGCTTTACATCATATCAAAGTAAGTTCTATATAGTTGATACATACTTATTAGTTGGGATTATGTTTTAGACTTTTAGTCACGTTAGTACGTTTACTTAAGATCTTATGTTTTCTAGGAGTCTTTTAGTATCGTATGAGATTAATATGTCAGTAGAAAATATAAAAAAATTCTACTACTTATTACAATAATAACATATTCAGTGAAATCTCACAAGTGGTATCTGGGGAGGGTGTAGTCTACGCAGCCTTACCCGTACCTTATAAGGGTAGAGAGGTTGTTTCTGATAGACTCTTGGCTCAAGTAAAGCATATATCAAACACGTAGGAAAAGATAGTGAATACCAGTAGCAACAACAATTAATATGAAAACCGATAAAATCAAAGTTTATGTAGTTGTTGTAAAAAATTTCAGTACCTTCAGTTTGCATTTTAAGGCTCATTAGGCTATATTTATAAACCTGATTTAGTTTGATTATACTTTATAACTTTGTAATCTTAGTTTGGGAAACTGTAGGAATTCATTTTCGTGTTAATGATTTGGAAGGTTTCATTCTAGATTAAGTTTATGAATGCAAAAGGATAGGTAAAATTTCAAAACATGACAATCTAATATCTAGATATCATTTTGAATTTTGATAAAAATAAATTAATCAAGCACTTCATAGTGAGAAAAAATGGAGAGGATTATCCAAGACCATATAAGGTGACGTGACTCATCGGTCTCAGCTAATGTGGGACTTAACGGTCACTAATAATGAACGTCAAGTCTCGACATTTGTGATTGACATAAACTTTATGTCTGGTTTGAACTTCCAACATTTCTCTAATCAAAACACGCCCAAGTTCAGTTCTTAAGGGATCACAATCAGGGGGCGATGTAGAGGGGCAGGAACGAGTTCATTCGAACCCCTTGGCAAAAAATTACACTGTATATATAGGATATAACGTTTGTGTTTATGTACATATATAAATTTTGAATCCCCTGAACAACATGCAAAATGTTAGTTCAGCGGTCCAATGCATTCAAAATGCACCCCTGAATGAAAACTTTTATCCGCCACTGATCATAATATACTGAATAGCTACCAAAACATGTGACTAACGATACTATAGATGTAACCAAACAAGTCTTGCATATGTGCCCCTGAATTCTGGCTTATGAATGTCCTTGTTCGTAATCACCAGCTTATGATAAATAGATCTTGAGTAATTTCTTTACTTTTTCCTTGTGCTCCTTTTTGCTTACTGATAAATATGGTTAGAATTCTGTGATATGGTTAGAATTAGTAATTGTAAATGATGGTGCTTTATTTATGGTGTCAAGTTCTAAAGATCTTTATTTATAACTTGCAGGATTATATTACTAATCGAGAATTTAAGATGGCTGCAGATTCTTGCAATGCAGTTATAAAAGGTATAGACTCTGTGAAGAGTAGACATTTGGGAAATTCGGTGAATAATGAATTGGAGGGTGCTAAGAAACAGCTAGAGTTTGTAGCTGAATTTCTCAAGCAATTGGAGAAACGTACCCCCGAGAATAGGCTTTCTGCACAAATTGAGTCCTTATTTGAAGAAGCTCACAATGACTTTTATGAGATATGGTGCCATATGAATAATGAAGGCCGGACAAAGGTCACAATCAGAATGATTTCAAAGGTGCTGAAAAAACTAAAACCGGCGTTTATTGCTAGGCGAATCAAAGATTCAAAGCCATTGAGATCAACTATTGGAATTACTGTCGAGATGATGACATTTGTAGATTCTTTGCTTGAGAGTGTTCTGGTTCTATGGAACTGTATGAAGGATTTTATCACCCCTCGCATCACTAAAGTCGAAGTGCTTGAAAAGAAGCTGATATCTCTGAGATTCCTCATTTTTACTGCATATTCTTGCGTTTATGAGGACGAGACAACGATGAGTGATCTCTTCACCCATGCTGAGGATGTAGCTTACACTGCTGCACACTTATCTTTCTTATATTTGGACCCGGAAAGTGTGGTGCATTCTGAGTTCTCTAAGCTGTTGGAAACAGTAAGTCCTTTTGGACCAGAATTGAGACAGATTTATACGTGTGTCCTAAAATGCCGGTCAAATTTATCAGGATCAAAAACTCCAATGATAGCTCATGAAGTTGTGGAAGGTTTTCTTTGTTCTCTCCGAGAGGACCTAGAAGAACTGCTAAGTCGTGACGACAGCTTGAAAGTGGCCTTTGATGATCATATGCAATGGCTCCAACAAGGATTGGTTTACCTTGGTACTTTTCTTCTGAACTTGCCAACACCATGCACTGAGGACCAAAAGCGATTTTCTCTTCTATCACATATTGAAGATGTGGCTAGTGAGGCGGCAATTCTGATCTACACCTTGTATGATGAGGATGTGGACAAGACTACTCATTTTCCTTTGCAAGTGAAGTTTAATCATGTCAAGATAGAGGGTGAGATGATTAAGCTGCATGAAACAACCGCGGTGGATTCTTTGAAGGATCTGATTGATGAAGTTCAACAAGAGCTGATGTTCTTGAGAACTTTTCTCATGGATTCTTTGCAGCAGTGCATAGAGCAAGCTAAGATAACTGATGTCTTGTCACTGGTTCTATATGTAACCACCGAAGCAGGATCTGTAGTTAATTCTCTTTCAAATGATTTGGAGCAAGAAGATTTGGTCAGGGAAATGGATATTGCATATTGTCAATTGATTCTTAAGTTTAAATTTGTCAATGCAGTAATCAGACAAACGTGTCCCGTCATTTTTGATTCATCGGAATCAAACCATCCTATGAGAAAGCTTCTGGACTTTCTTCCTATTAACTTTGATGTCATTGATTCATATTTCAGCATGCTAAAATCCTCAAAGACATCATCCTTTGGTAGCCCGAAGATTGGTGAGGTTTTGATGGGGTTTCTTGAATATATTCTCGATCATCTCCAAGAGCTGCTGAATGATGAAGGCAGTTTGATTGTTGCTGCTACAAATGAGGTGAAAAAGTTCTACCAGGGATTGTTGCTTCTAGTAACGTTTTTCATTGACACCTCGATCCAGTACACTGAATGTGAGAGACAAAATTATCTCTTGACTGAAATTGAAACAATAGTGATTGAGGCTGAATCTGTTGTCAATTCATTGTTTAAGACTACTGAAGTAGAGCATGTGCTTTTCCGTTTGCAAGTTAAGCTTAATCTTATCAAGGTAGAGAGCGGTTTGATTGAGCTACGGAAACATGAAGCCACTGTGATTTCTCCTTTGAAGGATCTAATTGTCAATGTCAAGGATGAGCTGATATTCTGGAGAAGTTTTCTCATGGATTCATTGGAGCAGACCAAAGGGAAAACTAAAATTACCATGCCTTTTTCCGTGCAAATAAAGCTTAACCATATAAAGGTAGAGAGCAGTTTGATTGAGCTACTAAAACATGGCGCCAACATGATAGCTCCTTTGAAATGTCTGATTAAAGATGTGCAGGAAGAGCTGATATTCTTGAGAACTTTTCTCATGGATTCATTGGAGCAGTGCGTAGAGCAAACTCAAATAAGTGATGTTTTGACCATGGTTCAATCTGTGACCACTGGAGCAGGATTGCTTATTAGCTCTCGTTACTTCAATTCAAATCAAGGAGACTTGGACGGAGAAATCAATCTCTTGCATTTCGCATTGCTTCTTATGTTCAAGTTCATTAAGGCAGTGATTAGACAGATGTGTCCCGTTATTTATGCATCCACGACAGTGATTGATCATCCTTTAATAAATCTGCTGAACTTTGTTCCTATCAACTTTGTGATTATTTATTCTTACTTTAGCATCCTCAAATCCACAAAGACAATATACTTGAGAAGCCCCAAGATGGATGACGTATTGATGGTGTTTCTTGACTATATTCTCAACAATCTCAGTGTACTACTGAAGGATGAAACCAATTTGTTTGTTACTGCTGCAAATGAGGTGAAAAGGTTTTACCAAGGGTTGTTGCTTATAGTAACATTTATTGCTGATCCCCCAAGTCAGTACATTGAATGTAAGAACAAAAATGACCTCTTGATGGAAATTGAAACTATCGCAATTGAGGCTGAATTTGCTGTCCGTTCATCTTATGAGGATCATTCAATGCTTTTACCTTTGCAACTGAAGCTCAATTGTGTTATGGCAGAGAGCAGTCTGACTAAGCTACTTAAACATACCGATATGGATCCTTTGAAGAATCTGATTGTCAATGTCAAGGAAGAGTTGATATTCTTGCGGACATTTTTCATGGATTCATTGGAGCAGTGCCAAGGGGAAACCAAGATAACTCTGCAATTTCCTTTGCAGGTGAAGCTTAATCATGTCAAGGTAGAGAGCAGCTTGATCGAGCTACAGATACATGACGCCACCTTGATGGCTCCTTTGAAGGATCTGCTTGACAATGTTAAGCTAGAGCTGATATTCTTGAGAGCTTTTCTCATGGATTGGTTTAACAAGTGCAAAGAGCAAACTAAGATAACTGATGTTCTGACCCTGGTACAATCTGTCACTACCGATACAGGATCACTCATTAATTTTCTTTCTCATAATTCAAAGCAAGGAAACTTGTTGTGGGAAATTAGTCTCCTGCATTTCGGATTGTTTCTTAAGTTTAAGTTCATCAAAAGAGTAATTGGACAGATGTGTCCCATTATTTCTGCATCATCAACTCCAAATGATGCTGAGATAAATCTGCTGGAGTTTATTCCGATTAACTTTGAGGTCATTCGTTCTTATTTCAGCAAGCTGAAATTCTCTAAGACATCATTCATAGGAATCCCAAGGATGGATGAGTTTTTGATGGAGTTCCTTGAATATATTCTAGACAATCTCCGCGAGTTACAAAAGGATGAAGCTGATTTGAGATTTCATGAGGTGAAAAAGTTTTACCAAGGGTTACTGCTCATAGAAACATTTCTTGCTGATCTCCCTGTTGAATGCAAGAAACAACAGGAGCTCCTGACAGAAATTGAAAATATCGCAATTGAGGCCGAAACTGCTGTCAGTTCCTGTTGTGAGAAGACTACTGAAGCAGACCATGTGCTATTTCCTTTGCAAGTGAAGCTTAATCATATCAAGGTAGAGAGAAGTTTGATTGAGCTAACAAAACATGAACACTTGGTAGCTCCTTTGAACGATATGATCGAGAATGTTAAGCAGGAGTTGATATTCTTGAGAAATTTTCTCATGGATTCATTGAATCAGTGCAACGAGCAAACAAAGACAACTGATGTTTTGTCCCTGATACAATCTGTTACCACCGAAGCAGGATCTGTCATCAATTCTCTCTCTCGTAATTCAAAGCAAGGAGGCTCAGCTAAGGAAATAAATCTCTCACATTTCCAATTGCTTCTTAAGTTTAACTTTATCAAGGCAGCAATTAGACAGATGTGTCCTATCGCTTCTGCATCGTCATCATCGAACCATCTCATTATGATAAATCTGCTGAACTTTTTTCCTTTTGACTTTGAGGTCATTGATTCATATTTCAGCATGGTTAAATCCTCAAAGACATCGTCCTTAGGTAGCTCGAAGATGGATGAGATTTTCATAGGGCTTCATGAGTACATCCTTGACAGCCTCAAAGTTTTACCAAATAATGAAACCAATGTTGTATTTACTGATAAAAGGAAAATGGTTTACCAAGGGTTGTTGCTCCTGGTAACATTTCTTGTTGATCCCCCAAATCAGTACATTGAATGCATACAGCAAAATGATCTCTTGACAGAAATTGAAACTATTGCACTCGAGGCTACAGATGTTATCCGTTCATCTTACAAGGATGTTGTAAATAGAAATGAAAGTAAGAAAGTCAATCTAGAGATCAAGCTTTTGACAGTGGCTTTCAAGCTTATCAAGTCTGAGGGAAACTTGACACATCTGCTAAAGCACAAAGCCACGTTGGAAGCTCAAATTATAGCTCTGATTGAAGATACTCATGAAGAGCTTGTTTTCCTCAGAGCTTTTTTTATAGATCTTCTCAGGCAACACAAAGAGCTTTACAAATTGCATGATCTTCTAGTGCATGCTGAAGTGACTACCCACAATGCAGTACTAATCAGTGGTTCTTGTTGTGAGGAAATGAGTCTTTCATTAGTTATGTTGCTACGTGAGATCAAGTCCGTCAAGGCAGAGGTAAGAAGCGTATGCTTTGAAGATTTGGATGCATCACCTTGCAACATGACTAAGACAAATGTAGAAGGCCTTGTCAAGTTTTTACTAAACAATCTGGACAGGGTGTTCACCTGTGATGCTGGTTCGATCCCTTTTATGAAGAATCAAATACCTGTCGTCCAAGAAAATCTGGTGTGTTTGGGCTCTTTCCTTGAACATATTGTACAGCACCGCGACATGCATAGGGAACTCAAGGACCTCATAGAACGTGTTCAAGAGGTCGTTAATAGTTCAAAGTATGTCATTTTCTTCTCTGTCAGTTGTGATAATCCTGTTTGGTATCACTTGTTATATCTTTATGATGTCAAACAAGTGCTTAAGTTTGTTGAAGAAGAGGTGAAAATGATTTGTTTTAAAGTCCCAGACTCTTCACTCTTTGGCTTCTCCAAGACCAGTGGATTAGGATTCCTCAATTGTTTTTTGGGCAAGTTGGATGAGCTGTTACATTCTAAGCTTGAGTTAATTACCGAATTGAAGCATCAGATCGGATCAGTCAAGGAAGAGTTGATACATCTAAGATCTTTTCTCAGTCATTTTTCAGAGAACAATGGTGAGCATGATGATGTTTATGGTCTTGTAACAAGTGTTACTGAAATGGCATACAAAAGTGAGTATGTTATCGACTCTTGTTTGTCGATTTCCTACCCACTCTGGTACAAAGTTCATTGGATTTCTGAAGTTGTCGAGAATATAAAGCTTCTTAATAAAGATGTTAGTGAGATATTTGGAAGAAAGCATATTGAAGTGACATTGCATAAAGTTGCAAAGACTTCCACTTATCTTATTGAGCCATCTTTATTAGCTAATACTCTGACAGAAAATAAAGAAATGGTGCTTTTCCAGGATGTGATGGAGAAAATAAAAAAGCAGCTACTTGGTGGATCGTCGCAGCTAGACGTTATCTCAATAGTAGGCATGCCTGGTTTGGGCAAGACTACTCTTGCCGAGCAGATTTACAATGATCCGATAGTTGCTGGTTACTTTGATGTTCATGGTAAGTGTCATGTGACTCAATCATATTCATGGAGAGAATTGTTGCTTACTCTTTTGAATGATGTTGAGCCTTCTGATCACATGAAGAAAGCAGATGATCAATTAGCTAAAGAGCTGCGTCAAGTTTTGTTGACGAAGAGATTCTTAATCCTCATTGATGATGTATGGGACACAAAAGCATGGGACTATTTACATATGTGCTTTCAGGGTATTAAAAATGGTAGTAGAATAATCCTAACTACCCGGCTCTCTGAGGTGGCGCAATATGCTAAATGTGAAAGTAATCCCCATGATCTTCCTTTACTGAGAGATGATGAGAGTTGGAAGTTATTACAGAAAAAGGTTTTCCATGGAGACAACTGCCCATCTGAACTTGGAGATGTGGGCTTTCGGATAGCAAAAAGTTGTGGCGGATTGCCTCTCTTCATTGTGCTAGTAGCCGGTGTTCTGAAAGAGAAAAATAACAAAGCAAATTTATGGAAAGAAGTAGAACAAAGTCTAGATGCACTGAACATCGGTAGCTTGGAAGAGAGCATGTCGATAATTGGATTCAGTTACATGAATTTACCACATCATCTGAAGCCTTGCTTTTTGTATTTTGGAGGATTTTTGAGGGGCAAAAGCATTCACGTCTCGAAATTGACAAGGTTATGGTTGGCAGAAGGTTTCGTACTTGAAAATAAGGAAAAAGGACTAGAAGATGTTGCACAAGATTTCTTGAAAAACCTTATTAGTAGAAATCTAGTCATGGACATGGAGAAGAGGTTCAATGGCAAGTTGAAAATGTGTCGTGTTCATGATCTATTGCACAAATTCTGCTTGGAGAAGGCCAAACAGGAGAATTTTCTGCTCTGGATCTATAGGTACAAAAGAACTATATATACTACTCACTCCGTTCAATTTGTTTGTCTGGTTTTGACTTGATATGAAGTTTCAAAAAAATAAAGAAGACTTTTGAATCTTGTGGTCTTAAACTAAAGATACGTAAAATGTACCAAAATGTCATTTTGTAGTTTTAAACATGTCATGTGGAAAGTTTAGAATTAAAAAGTTGCCAAAAAAGGAATGTAATCAAACAAATTGAAATGGAGGGAATTATATTATTGTAACAATCTTCATCCCAATTCTCACATTTTATGTTTCTTGTTTATCAGAGATGATGATGCGGATGCTCGTATCTATCCTGACAAGCCTGAAGAATATCGTTTGTCCATACATTCTTGCCGGGATGAGTTTGCTGAGTGGCGTCCACATTGCTCAAGTATCCGCTCTTTACTATTCAATGCCACCAGTGATGATCAGTATACTACAATGGCGCGTGATATCTCCTTCATCCTTAATAGCTTCAAACTTGTTAAGGTATTGGATTTGGAATCAATCAACATTGGTTATACTTTTCCAAGTGAAATAGTCTTTAATTCACATGAAGTACTTTGCTGCTCGGACTGGAGCAGATTCAATTCCTTCATCTATAGCTAAGCTTTGGAATCTTGAAACGCTCATTTTAAAAGGAATGCGAGGACAGGTAACATTACCATGCTCACTTTTGAATATGACTAAGTTGAGGCATATACATGTAAATGACCGTGCTTCATTTAATCTCGACAATATGAGTGAATCCCTTGCTAATTCACAGTTAGCTAACTTGCAAACCTTTTCCACTCCATACGTCTCTTATGGTGAAGACGCGGAGATTATATTGATAAAGATGCCAAATTTGACAA
The DNA here is from genome assembly GCF_000226075.1 of Solanum tuberosum. Classification (NCBI taxonomy): domain Eukaryota; kingdom Viridiplantae; phylum Streptophyta; class Magnoliopsida; order Solanales; family Solanaceae; genus Solanum; species Solanum tuberosum. The sequence continues at coordinate 435,634 of NW_006239350.1, forward strand.
AGCTAAAATGTATAGTTGGTTGCTCAGGGAAATGGAGGGGAGAATGTGTTCTGATTCCTAGATTAGACTTTCTAAGTCGTCTCGAATCCCTTAATTTGTTTTCCAACAACTGTCCAGTTGAATGTCTACGAGGATTCAATTTCCCTTCGGAGCTAAGGGAGTTAACTTTGTCAAATTTTTGTCTACCTTGGAGCGAAATCTCAATCGTTGGAACATTGTGCAACTTGGAGGTTCTAAAGTTACTAAACAAAGCCTTTGAAGGAATTCAGTGGAATGTGAATGATACAGAGTTCCCTGAACTCAGATACTTAAAATTGGACAGCCTCAACTTTGCTCAATGGTCGATTTCTGAGGATTCGTTCCCTAGTCTTGAACGTTTGGTTTTAACAAACTGTAAGAGGCTTGAGAAAATCCCTTCTCATTTCGAGGACGTTGTTTCTCTAAAAAGCATTGAAGTAAATTGGTGCAGTTGGTCTGTTGCTAATTCAGCAGAGGAAATTCAAACAACGCAACGTGAAGATATGGCAAATGATGCGTTCACAGTTACTATACAACCTCCTGATTGGGATAGAATATCATCTCCTTGACTCTTATCTGGTATGTTAATCCTTACCATGTTCATTTGTCAGACGGTCATTCAACTAATAGTTATTACTTCAAAAAGTCGTCTTTCTTAGTTATTCCAATATTCTTTCAACAAAAAAAGTGACTTTCTGAGATAATAACTATTAGTTGAATGACCAACAAATCAACGCGAGGAGTACATTTCCACTCATTCATATTTGTTTTACAGCGGAACATGTTGATTTGTCAGTGTTATACTTGTGTTAGTTGCCTTCTCTTCCCCTGAATGGAATCCTGAGCTCCTTGTACGGCCTGGACAATCCTCCTCTCTATGAGCTAGCTTCTGGAGTGTGAGTTATACCCAAGGCCTAATTCCTGTTGGCCAATTTCGTTGTCATAATTTAGCTAACTGGATAAAACTAAGTCGTAATTTTTATAACAAAAGATCGATGTACAATAAAGTTTGTTGGCTTAACATTTTTAATTTGAATTGTTTCATTCTCACATAAACATTTGCTTCCTGAACTTATCTATCACTTTATCAACAGTGATGGATCTAGAGTACGATGTACATGAGGTTCACGGGAATCTAGTAGCTTTTGCTTAGATCGTGTATTAACTTCAGTTATTAGATCCGCCTTTATATATCAGACCATCTCCAACCCACCTCTATTTTACTCTCCATTCTCTATATTTGGAGAGTAAATTAGAGAATAGGCACTCCAACCCACCTCCAATCACTCTCTATTCTTCAAAATTAGAGAGTTGAATAGAAGTTCTTCAAATTTAGAGAACTACTATTCACACTCAGTATTTCACTTTTTCATTATTTTATTATTATTTATATTACTTTTTAATTAACATATTATTTTACATATAATTACATTAATAATATTTAATATTCATAATTCTTTTTAAACGTAATATAATATTTAAAAAAAATATTATTTAATATACACTACTTTTAATTTTAAATTAATAGTATTTTTTTAAAAATTCTAATTTTCGTCAATAATAAAATTTTATTTTATTATTAATTTTCATTATAAAGAATACACAAAATTTAAATGGCAAGATGAAAAATTTAATTTAAAAATACAATACATGATATGATAATTTAAATACAAGATAACAATACAATACATAACATAATAATTTAAATACAAAATAAAATACAATACATAACATAATAATTAATTTATCACAACAATAATTTAGTAATCCGGTAGGTCATTTCCAGATTTAGCACTATTCGGAAAAAAATTGGGTAGGCATAAAATCTCCGGTTTGAACAATTTTTAGCTAGACATAAAAAAAATTAAGGACAAAATGCTCATTTTGAACTCCGTAATGCATTAATAGAGCATTTATAGGAGCAACGTAGTAATTTTGAAAATTGAGTGTTTATGTATTTGTATGTCACTTTTATTTTAATTTGATGATATGATCCGAGTTATACGCCTCTCGTCGCCTACCCCAGTTAGCTATCTAACTACATCGTTGAGCGGGGATAAATAGACTAATTGGCGAGCATTTATATTTCATCTTATTTCGTAACCAAGCAAGGTGTTCGTCGTCACTCCTGAACACTAATCACCTCAATTTAATGGGTGGACCGAGCTCTCTATATTCTCTGGTCTATCTAACCTCTCATCTCCCGATTTTAAGATTAGACAATAGATTTATCTTATGGTGCGCAAGCATAAAATACTAAAACAAGAATATAAAAGTAACTTGTATTGACAACCGAAAATTAATTCAACAACCTCAAATAATCAACAATCAATTCGTAGCTACAGCCCCAGAACTAGGGCGTTTAGCTACTCATGCTATTAGAAAACAAGAAAATACAATAGTTCATGCAATTTCCGAAAAATAAAAGAGTTAAGGGATTAAAACCTATTACAAACTTGAATTATTGCTCTTGCACACTAAATCAAACATCCAACCCTAATTATGGAGCCCTAAGGGTCTATTTATAATGGTAGGAAAATTAGAGCCAAAGTCTATTACAATTAGGAATCTTTTTTTTAACACTTTTAAGTTGAAAAAGTCGGGATCCCCCTGGCGTGTCTCGCCTAGCATCGCGCCCAAACTTCACCTCTGAGGTTTCCATCATGGCGCGTCGCGCCTCTCAGAGCGCCTGAGAAAGGCCCCAGAATGTTGGGCCTTGGCGCATCGCGCCTATCAGAGCACCTGTGAGGCCTCTCTGAATGTTGGCCCTTGGCACCTCGCGCCTAGCAGTGCGCCTGGCCCTGGGGCCTTCAGCCTTAGCTTCTTTTCAGCATATCCTTGCATCTTTCTTTCAATTTGACTCCAATCTCCTTGAGAGTTCCTGAAACCTCTAATCACATATTTTAGTGCATAATATCGCAAGTATAACGAAATCAAGCTAATAGACTCAAGATCATTCGTTACTTCAATTAATTCATGGGCATATATTGACAACTTAGGCATATAAATACGCCTAAGATCAGCTACCAGAGTTGTTACTTGTTCCCAGATATGTGATGTATATATGTCACTCCCAAGTACTTTATTAATTTACTAATAAGTCGCTTCATGGGAGTTTCGTCTATCACTTTATGTTATGTATCGCTTCAATGGGAATTACAAGCAAATACAACAACAACAACATACCCAGTGAAATTCACAAGTGGTCTGGAAGGTAGAGTGTACGCAGATCTTATCACAACCTCATAAAAGTAGAAAAACCATTTTCGAAAGATCCTCTGCTCGAGCTGTTTTACAAAAGTACTATGATGGATTTGAAGAGTTGTCTATAAACAAGATTGTGACTGACAAATAAGAGTCCCACATATTTATAACCACCAAGCAAACAACTCATAAATTAGCAAATCCTTCCCTACATATACTCTGGCATATGAATAAAAAAGAATAGAAACCCCAAAATAAAGAAAATTCAAGAGACCTTTGAGCTGGGGCTGCTGAAAAGAGAAACTCTTTTCCACTACCCTATTTAAAAATTAAATTTAAAAAATATCCTTTTAACTTTTCCTAACCGATCGTTATTTACTTTTTCTAGTCGATACATATTAGATTAAACACCAATTATATAAAATTATACATTTGTAGACTATATTTAATTCAAGCACGACTATTTAAGTTAATTCTTATATATACCACCCTACACCCTACTAGTTAAGGTTGATATGTGCCCTTGATCGCATGGTATATAATGTTTTAAATTAAAGTATTTACAACTTACTAGCTAGAACTTAGTTTTCTTTCCTATCAAAAGAAAAAAATAAAATAGAAGTGAGTAACCATTATTTCCAAGTAAAGAAAAAGTGGAATAGCTAATATATTATATTATACATATATAATACATTAGAGTTATGAGCATGCACTAGCTAGGGAGATCCTAATTAGTCATCACCAGTGGCGGAGCCAGAAATTTTAATAAGGGGGTTCAAAATTTGAGAAGTAAACACACGAACTAGTGGAAGGGGGTTCGACATCTATTATACATACCTAAAAAATAATTTTAACCATGTATAAATAGTAATATTTTTCGCCGACGAACCCCCTCATTATTTGCTGCCTCCATCACCATACATATTACACGCAGATTCAAAATTTAGATTTTATAAGTACAACTATTGATGAGACTCTTAATATCTATTGCATTTTTGTGGATTTTACATTATATAATTATGTATTACATCGAGTTCAAATGAACATGATACCGTAATGAAAGAATATATAGGGTGGCATAGGATTCTCCAAGACCCCCTTTTCTTTAATGAGAGGGTACCTTTGCAAAAAAAAAAAAGAGTGAAGTCCCAAGTAAAATATGTATAACGTAAAATTAATTAAAGAGAAAAACTGTTAAAAAAATAATTAAAAGAAAAGTAATAATTTAGCTGGAAAATAGACAGAAAAATCAACAATCAACTTATGATGACCTTAAAAAGTTGGTTTTAATGAGAAAAAGAGAAATGAAGAATCAACTTAGATGTAGGATTAATCCCAAGCATAGAAACCCTACAATACATTTCACCCTATAAAGTTAAAGGGCAAATAAACAAGAAAATGAATAGAAAAGACTACTTGCAAAGGTTGCATTTTCTTTCCGCATGCACGTAGGGCCTTTCCTCACTATTTACATTATTTGATAAATACATCAGGCTGATCAATACATCGACAACTCATTAAATTTAATTGTAAAATTTAGAGCCGTCAAAAAGGGCTTAGTCCATGGGGCCGGCCCGACCCAATCCGTTATTGGGGTAGGGTTGGGATAGGATTTTACAAGCCCGTTTAAAATCGGGGCTTATATGCCCAACCCTTTAAGGCCCTTAGCCCTTGAGGCTTGATCGGGGCTGGGCCGGGCCGGGGTCGGCCCATGGGCCAAATTATTTAATTTTAATTAAAATAAATATTAAAAAAACTAGAAATCCTAAATAAGTGTTTGTGGAGTTTTTCTAAGGAGCTTACCTCATGAATTTCTTTATTATTTAGTTTTGAATATAAGACTTGGATAGTAAACACTATTTATATTATATGTGATAGAATGTTTTATGGCTTGAACAATTAATTAGTTTCTTGATTTCATTTAACAAAATACTTTAAGTAATTATGTATTGCTAACTAAAGTTTTAGTCAGAAGTGTTCTTTAGTTTACTAGTTTGTTTTTTAGATATTATTTACTTTAGAGATTTTTTTTTTCTTTAAATATTTATTGCTAGATTTTATTTAGAATTATTGAAACAATGTTACTGTTTGTGACATTGATTTGACATAAAAAAAAAGAGGGTCGGTCCGCCCCAGCCCTTGACCCTTCTGGGGTTGGGCCGGGTTGACCATTTTACAACCCTTTGAAATGAAGGGCAGGCCCGTTCCAGCCCATCAAATTCTTTGGCCCGCGAGGCTTGGGCGGGGTAGGGCTAGGTTGACCCGTTTTGACAGCTCTAGTAAAATTTGTTTAAATACTTGAAGTGTGGTTTATTTTAAGAGAGCATTTGAACACGTGAAAAAGCGCCTCATTAAACATGTCTGACTCAAATTTTAGTACGTACAACTTTTGTGTGTGTTTTCAAATTTTCATTATACATCAATAAGTTAACCACTTAGTTAAAATACGTCACCTATTTTGATTATAAGTCATTCAACTCATCATGTTGGTTATGATAATTAATTAAAAAAGATGACATATATTTTATGTGATTAACTTATGTGCGTATTATCGTTTGAGAACACGCACAGACGTTTTTCCAAATTTCACATTGAAAGCGTCTGATATAAACATTTAGCTTTATTATATGTCCATATGCTTAATTAAAACATTCGTGTGTCGAAATAATATTTAAAGAATTATTGATGTGTACGGTTTAATTAGCTTATTATTAAATTTATATGTGATATTAGTCTTGTCACATTAGAAAGTTGACAAAACTGTACGCTACGTTAGCGTGCCTAAAGGCTCATTAATTAGAACGTCACTTTCTTTCAAATTTAAATTCAAATAAGATTGGCCTAATTTAATTTGATGTTGATTGATCATAATTTCACAATATCTTCATCAATAAGCCAAAATTTTCATTGGTTCATGATTGTGACTACCATTTAGTTTAAGTCAAAATTATGAGCTATTACCCATAGTAGTTCCTATATTTATTTTGCTCCTTCAAATATAAATTTGCGAAATCGTGGATCGTCTTTGATCCAAATAACAACTTAAAAGCTAATGATGACTACCAAAAACTACTACTAAAATTAACAAACGTTGATCGATTGGTGGAAGGTGGTAACTGATAAGTGTTTCATAAAATTACTTGAGTACACGTAAGCTGATTAGTATAAAGAATATCACATATTTTTTTCCTAAAAAAAAGAGTAGAAAGTGATTGTACTATTTTGTTTGGTTTTGTTAGTTGTATATTGTCCTACTTCAAACTTTAGTTTTTGTAGGGTAAAAAATGCAACTGACTTTTCCTTTTTGTTCATCATTATATTTGTCTATATGTGTTATAAGGGGAGCGTTTAGTGTTAGATTTTTTGAAGGACCCCATTTTCATAATTAAAAAGCAAAAGATTATTACTATCTTTTTTTCCTATAAATATAAAATTGTCACATCATAAGAGTAATGCACAAACAACTAGATTAAATCAAAATTTTGTACTTAATCCTTTTCTTTTATCACAAAGTTTTGTACTTAATCCTTTTCTTATCACAAAGTTTTGTACTTAATTAATCCGGTTTTACTTTCTATTCATTATTCCTACCTCACCCAGCTCAATTTATCGTATCTTACTTTTCTTTTTGATCTGTTTTTAAAAAAATGTATTTATTTTACTTTAATTTTCCTAAGTATATGCAAATTTTCAAAGTGATTGGACTATAATAGAGGTACATGAAAGTACTCAAATTCAACATGATTTCCATCTTCCATATTAATGTTTAGATTCCCGCTCACTACAACAAAAATAATTTTTAGTGGCAATAAATATACACATTAATAAAGAGTGCTAAAGCATTTACCGGCATTAGTTAAGTGTCATTAGATCCAATGTCGCTAAAGGCTTTAGAGACATATACAAAGAGTGTTAATTGCCGCTAAAAATACATCTTTAGCGGCAATTAAGCTATTGTCGTTAATCAATTGCCTCTAAAGATCATTTTTTATTTAGTGACTTTAAAGTGCAACTCAAATAATCATCAAAGATTGTGATGGAGTGATAAATATTCCTTTATTTTTTTATCAACAATCCCAAGTTTGATCCGTAGATATAAAATCGCTTTTGATAGAAAATGGTTTACCCCTAAAATAATATTTTTGGTGTAAAAAAAAAGATAAAAAGGAGATTGAATCATATGGGGCGAGTTAGATTATAACTTATTATTTGATCAAATTCATTTTTGCCCAACCAAACTTTGATAATAAGATTGTGGCATGACCCGCTTTGATCGACCCAAATTTAACCTAACCGCCCTATGTGTAGTACTCCCTCCTTTTCAATTTAATTGTATTTTGAAACAACACGAGTATGAACGTAACATGTAACTTGTTTTATTGATTTTTACTTAGGAGTGAACATAAATCAGTAAAATTGAATTTTAGAGGTAACGAATTGAATATCAAACGTCCACCCTCGGTCAGAAAAAGAGACAAACAAATTGGCCACTTTATATATATAGCTAGGCTTAAGCAGTAGCTCCATTCTATGCTTCCACCAGTATTCCCCATTCATCCAAATAGATGTAGAACTCATAATACATCCAATTCGAGAAAATAAATAGTCTTAATTATTTAATATTTAAATTTTGGTACACTGTCTTAATATTCAGATGTCTATTTAAATTCGGACATTTTAAAATTCAAATGTATATTTTTCATTAAGATTCAGATATTTTAATCTGAATAAAAATAAATAACCCTTAATTATGGTCAAGTAATGTGCATTTTTAGTTTAGTTTTATGATTATTCAAATTGAAATTATTTAATTTAATATAAATATCAAATGTAAATAAGTATTTCACTATATTAGCAAGAAAAATATGTAATTATTAGAAAAGCATGGGCTTTTATTTTATTTTTCACAAGTCACAACAAACATAAAAAGTTACCACTTGAATGCTCATTATAAAAATAAAACATGTAGTCGATCACAAATGAAGATTAGTTTGTTTGATTCAAACCGACCAAAGTGCTAAAGCCACTGTAAAAGTAAGTGATTATTACAACATGTGCACATATGACATATTGTATATTATATAAAAATAAAATGAGTTAAAATACAACTATGAGTATGTATAGACATATGACATATGTCTATATTATCTTGAAATATTTTGAATGTCTGTCTTATGAGCACAAATTAAAATTTATATTTGATGGACAATATACCTAAATTCTAACTTTTGTCTATTAAAGCAAACCTTCTGATCAATTGAAAAGATTCATTCTTAAAATATCTTAAATGTCTGTTTATAGAAAGAAAAAAAATTAAGAAAATTGAAGCAGGGTTATTTTTTAAAAAAAATTGTTAAATGAGCAATATAATCACAACTGTCACACCCCAAATCCGGATGTGATGGCACGTGTCCATTTCCCACCGGACACGTCAGCCTAACCCAACCACAACGATAGAGAAGTAGAAATACGAGAATAAAAGATAATAAATAAGCGGAAGACTTTAATTAAGACTCAACACTACCCAGAATTTGGTTGTCACATGTACAAACCTCTAAATACAGAATTCGAATAAAAATATACAAGTCTCAGAGTATAGTTCTCGAATAGAACAAAACTGAAAGTAAAGATAACTCAAGGGCACGTCTGGAATGAACCGCTACCTCTCAGTATGTCCCGAAGCTCAATCTGCTAAAGAAACTACTAAGCCGAATCTGAGAGAGAGCTGTCAACCTACACAATTGTGTAGAAGCAAGGGTGAGTACCGAAAACCACAGGTACTCGCAAGTAACTCTAAACTAAGCAAAACTAGCAGCTACAAACAACTCCTTTCAATCCCAACCCAACCACCGAAACTTCAATCTAACAGCAAACCAACCAACCTATACTAAACAGATCATATTCAACAGCCAGAACCAACAGTATATCCTCATCAACCTCAAATCAACAAATAAGAGCAAGTAGATCAAATTCCACATAAGAAGGGTAAACCAATACAATCCACACATCACAGACAAAGATAAGGCAAATGCGATGCAAAATGCAATAATGATGTCATGTAGTCGTGATGAATGTCTGTCCTACGATACACATCTGTTGACGTAATCAGTCCACGCTGAATACTCAAATCAGAACCCATGGGGGCCACACATGGACCATGTATCACCGCCGGAACCAGATCCCATCGGCATCCAAATCGCTAGCCGGAGCTAGTCCATCTCATATATCTCTAGCCAGAGCTAGTCTCAACTGTGTCTCATATCCATCCATCCTCATATCAGTGTCTCAGAACTCATGCAACAGATAGTTCACACATGGGATGAATAATGAATATGCACATGTCATCAATCACAATCATATCACGATCACATCATAGTATTACACATCATCTGTCTCAACATCAATGTCTGTATCAATCATAGCCTACTCATGCTCTTCTATCCCCTCAATATCAGTTATCACATGACTTATTCAACAAATTCAAGTCACATATAACACATTTAGCTCGTTTTATTCCCCATCTTTCATTTACAACAATTCCAATCAACAAATAAAACCCATCCTCAATCCCCATTACTCCCCAACACAATTAGGAAAGTAGTCATGCGTAGTCTAAGAGTTTTACAAAGTTTGGAAGCCACTTGCCTTAAAACGAACTCCAAAAGTTACTTGACTTGAGCCTTTCCTTT
>NW_006239350.1:447189-451175 GCF_000226075.1 Solanum tuberosum
GGCCTCTAAAATTCAACCAAGACTCATTCTAGACTTAGAATCACCCCCTGAATCCAACGGTGCCCTCGGAATTCCATTTCGAGCACCGGAACCTCGTTTGTTGACCAAAGTCAACTCTTGATCAAAATTTCACAATTTTTGCAACTTAGGACCTCAAATCTTCGTTTTAACTCCAAATTCGACTCCGTAAATTCTCATAGACCCGTTTCGACATTCTAAAACTGCTGGAATCGACGGAAATCCGATTCGAGTCTCGAAACTCCAAATGACTCGAAATAGCACTTTTAACCAAACTTTAACTCTTAAAAACTCAACTTTCCAAAAACTCAACTTTTCATCAATTTTCCTTCAAACCAACTTCGAAAATACAACAATTAGGACTCGGGGCAACTATCGGGAGGGGTAAAACGGTCATTTTATGAAAATTTCCAAAAATGACCTTTAGGGTCATTACAACAACTATCTCTTATGGAGGTTATTTTTGTTAGACTTTCTTATAAGAGACAAAATATCAAAACCGGCCCATCTTCTTGACCAATTAATGTGTTAAAATGTTACGACTACTTAGTACTCCCTCCGTCTCAATTTAAGTGTCTTATTTTCTTTTTTAGTCTATTCCAAAAGGAGCGACTCTTTCATTATTTATTATAATTTTTCCAGTCAACATTCTACGTGACAAAGTTTAAAAAGACCACAAAATTGAAATATATTTTTAATATGACTTCAAAATTCAAAAACTACACAATTAGGTTCATCTCTCAGTTAGTTTCTTGTATACATATAAAAAAAAACTTTATTGATGCCAGTTTATTCATGTTGATATGCTCATAATTCACGTTCTGATATGCACAATGGGATACAAGGTTGTCATCATGATATACAATAACGCCTGTGTAAAAGAAACTCATTGATGCCAGCTTATTCATATCGAATTATCTATATACATAATTATTCATTTCTGATATACACTCTGATACAAGGTCGTTTGTAGTGATATACAACAATACATATGTAAGAAAAAATTAATTGATATTGTTGGTGTAGAGAGTTATTCACTCTTTAATATACACACTGGGATACAAAATTTATTCGTGATGATATACAGTAACATATATATAAGAAAAAATTCATTAATGCTAGTTGTAACATATTGATATACACAATGATATATTGTGTTTTGTATTGATATACACAATGATATATAGTGTTATTTATAATAATATAAAAAAAGGGATAAGGTATTAAGATCCCTACTTATACCAAAATATCCACTATGAGAATTGATATACCCTCTTATACATACATGATATTAGTTAAGAAATTTGTCAGTAATCCCGACTAATCCGTTGCTAAATAGTTTCTAGCTAAATAAGATTAACATGAGATTTTTGGTGTTTAGCTACAAAAAAACTTCCGTTGCTATCTTTTATTTTCAAGTAGTGCAAGTGCACTTAGTTCATCTCTCTTTGTACAAGTATCTCAAACTAGATGTCACTTCATATTGGAAGATGAATAAAATGTGCATTTGACATTAAGAAAAAAAGAATATATATTTAATGTAAATACATTTTCCTAATAGTATCCATTAATCTAAATAATCCAGATTTGTATCGTGTAAAATTCATTAAAAGAGAAAAAAAGCTCCTTATACCAAGAATATCTACGTTCCCAAACTTCAAACATACATGAAGTTTAATTAAAAGTGTATATGATCCATATTTGTATCGCGTAAGATTCAAAGGAAAAAAAAAAGTTGAGTTTCTACATTCATAAAATTCGAATACATAACGTCTGATTAAAAGCAGAGTGATATATATATATATATGATCAATCACATCATACTCCTGGTGGTAAAATCTATTTAATGTAAATATGTAAATGTAATGATTGTATATGTACTATTTTTAAACTATGAATAGATAAAATTAAAGTATTGGGTTCATATTATTTTTATATTACTATATGATGATGAATGAATCTCTGTAAAGTAAGGTTTCCACCAAAATGTGTTTGAAGGATTGAAGAGTTGCCATCAACAAGATTGTGCCAAAGCAAAATTGTGACTGACACATAAGAGTCCCACCTATTTATAACCAAGCAAGCAACTCATAAAAATTAACAACTCATTCCCCACATATACTCTGGCATATATGAATCAAAAGAATAGATACAACTCTTTTGACCATAACCCTAAAATAAAATTTCATTTTTTTTTTGTCCTTTTAACTAAATTAAAAAAAAAATGTTTTTTTTTGTTATATGACTTGTTATAGTATGAATAACTTTGTAGGAAATGAAAGGGATAGGGCCAAATTGAGGGGAAGTGGAAGGTGATGTCTAGTCATGAAAAAGAAAAAAAAATTGATTTTTGTGATTTTAATTCCTCTGAAACTTAACTAATTGTATAACATCTTTATTGAAATTTGTAAAATATGAGAGAGACATAAATATTTGTAGGTATGACAGTATGTATTCCAATACTCCTTACTTCTTGTAGTTTAGGGATTTGTCAGGCTTTGCCCATCCTTAATTTTGCTTTTTTGCATGCTACAAAAAAATCATGAACATTGTAAGTTGTGACATTGTATGAGTAGAGTTATCTCATGATATGTTTGTTGGTGGAAGGCAGTAAGTACGTTGATGAATCACGGGGTGCAAAGGATTTATCTGAATTCTTTTGAGCAAAAAAAATTATACATAGTATAGATGTTGAATTTCATTAATTTTTTGATGTGTTTATTTTTTTATATTTCTAATTTCTTTATTTGATAATCCTGATTATGTTGTTGGTAGCACTCATATAGTGAAATAGTTTAAGTAGGTGCAAGCTAACCTAATTAGTGCGATAATAAATTACATGCATTTGAATTTTACAATGACTATATAATTTACCTTAGCACTTAGCAATTAAGTAAGATTAATATGTATGGTCACTTTGTTAAATGATAAATGCATGTCTAAAATATGTGTGTTTTGTATTTATTAATTTGATGTAAATATTATATGCGAGCAAGATTTTACCGCCACTCTTTTTCTTTTTTTTAAATCATGAACATTGTAACATCAATGTAACAGTACCTCAATATAAGAGGATTTGGATGGATCTTAAAATAAGGATAGTAATTGTTTGAATGATTAAATCTCAAAAATTTACTTATTCCAAAATTATGAAAAAGAAACATTGCTGAATTCATTTAAATATATTGCTAAAACAATATATATACTGGTAGCATCTCAATCAATCAACTATGGTTTGATATTAAATGGTGAATTAAAATCAAATCTTTGCAACTTTGATTTTTTTTAAAATAAAGAGTGGAGAGGGGTGGGGTTATTATATAGACAGGCATTTCAATTTTCAAATGTCTTTAAAGTAATATATTTATACGGAAAAAAAAGTAATATATCTATATAATAATGAGCAGGCGGGAAATTATGGTAGCTATTGCCTACTAGTAGGGGTGTTTACGGTTTGGATAAAAACCGATTCAAACCGAAAAACCAAACTAAACCGATAAAATAAAACTGATTTTATTTGGGTTTGGTTTGGTTTTAGATTTTGGAAAACCGGTAGTATTTGGTTTGATTATGGTTTTATTTGAAAAAACCGATGAAATAACATAACTGAACCGATGAATTATATACATATATTTTATTAATATACATACTTAGTATATTGTTTTTATAAACAATTTTAAAGATCTTATATATGTTTTTATTAAAATTTCTTTATACTTTACTTATTGAAAGTAAGAATGCCCAAGGTGAAAACATTTATCTTATTGATTTCATGTATATGATTGTCTGACAATTCTTTGTGGGACTGAATATGTTATTGTCTCTTCCTTCTAGATCAATATAGTGAATTTTAAAGCTTTATTGATAGTAAATTCAATGATCGAAAGTTCGGTAATTTAAGTCATTCTAACTATTTTTCGTTTTGAATGGATTGTTGTCACTTTTTTCACATTTTAATTGAATTGTTT
>NW_006239350.1:451531-457979 GCF_000226075.1 Solanum tuberosum
TGTATGTCAATTCTTTGTGGGACTGAAAATGTTATTGTCTCTTCCTTCTAGGCCAATAGTGTGAATTTTAAAGCTTTATAGATAGCAAATTTAGTGATTGAAAGTTTAGTAATTTAAGTCATTCTAACTATTTTTTATTTTGAATAGATTGTTGTCACTTTTTCACATTTTGAATGAATTGTTTCTTTTATTTTGTGTATGGTTAACAACCGAATAACCGAACCAAACCAACCCGAAATCGATAACCACAAAACCGATAAATGTATATTATATTTGGTTTGGTTTGGTTTTGATAATCTTAAAACCGATTAAGTTGATTTGGTTTTGATTTTGACCAATAACCGATCCAAACCGGCCCGTGAACACCCCTAGTGCCTAGTATGGAATTAAAAATAATTACTCTACATATAAGTTATTTATAAAGTAAAATTCAGATAATTTTATAGGATAATTATTAGTTGATTCACGACCTGATAAAATTAATGCTCTCGCAGTTTTAATTTATTTGGCATGATCCAGAGTATATTTTGATTTTTTATTTTTAAAAAAAATAAAGTTATATATTTAGAAACTGTATAAAAATAATATAAAGTCACAACAATTAACATAATTTCATAAGGAGGTCTGGGAAGGATAATGTATACATAGATCTTATTTCAATAATATATATAACTTGTTTCCGATAGACATTTATAAAGTCATAAATTAAAAAAAAAATTATTTAACTATCCAAATAATAACTATAATAAATAAATTGAAACAGAGGAAATAAGTAATCTAATATATAAATACATTGTTAACATGAAAAATTATATTATCAAAATATATAATGTAAATCCCTTCAGTTTTTTATTAGCCAACAGGGTCTCCAAGTTTTGATGATAATGTCTTTAATTTGCAGGCCCCTCTCACAAGATAATGTTCAAATTTTCTCAGCATATGGGCACATATATTGCTTATTATAATAATTAATAATTTGACAACTATGCATTTTTAAAATCATTATTATTTTAACACAACACTAATAGTAAATTATAAAATAAAATAAATCCATCCACGCCTCCACAATTTTCAAGTAGATATAAAATTTACCCTGTTGCACTTGCAGCCTTTACATACAAGACAATAAGCATGGGAATATTCAAAACTTTCTATATTTATTTATCCGAAAAATAAATAAATATTTGGTATCACTCTGAATCTCATATCGATAAAATTTAAGAGATATGATGAATATATGATGAAGCAAACCTTAAATTTCAATAACGCATTTTAAAAATATACGAATTTAGGTTTAAAGCGAATAATATTACTAATGGTCGGACTGTTACAATATTATTAATTACTTAAACCATGCTCAATCACAAAATTTCATTAAATCAATGTACATCTCATATACTAGGAGCACTATTTTTTTTTAGAAGAATGTCTAAATAGCATATATTTTTCTCAACCGATTAAATTAAAAATAATTGATAAATATAAAATTTATGTATAATTCATATATATTGCTATTGAAAAAAGAAGAAATTGTATAATGTTTATTAACTAAGGTGGTGTAAACTAATGTCATGTTTTTTTAAGAGTGAAATCAAGCATTTTATTTAAATTTGTTTTTTGTATTTATACAGTTAACATTGATTGAAAATCATAGATATCGAAATGAAATCGATATTCCAATTCAAAAGTGACTTTGGGGATATCCCGTCTCAAATAATTTATAGTGATTTTAAAAAATAATTATCTCAAATTATTTATTTTTAGAAATTACAGACAAAATTATTTATTTATTATTATATGTTAAGATATAAATAAAAATAAAATAGAGTTAATAATATTTTATTAAGAAGCATGTAAAAGAAAAAACATGAATAAAAAATTTAATATTAAGAAAAATAATAATTAAGGTACTATTACGAAGAAAAAGGGTGTTTTCTTTGTACAGGGAAGCTTCTAATCATAATGTAAATCCAAAATGTGACATAAATAAACAAAACATAGTGGAGTACTAAATATGCACGAGAGTTATGATGATCACTTGGTCATCATGCTAACATTATATAAAACAAAAAAGATTTTAACTTTTATATCGATAATGTAAATAATATTTTGCTAACAAAAATTGAAATTAGTTACGAAATTCATAGCTAATATGTAGCTAAATAACTTGTAGTTAAACAAAATATTGTTGATAATTTATCGTTAATTCATTATTATATAAGTTACAAATTGATTTTTTATGTCTAGCTATGAAATTTGTATGCTATAATTCATATTTTTTTTAGTAATGATTTATATTAACAGTTCATTTATGTAAGATACTTATTGTACAAGACTATTATCGTATTATACATCAGGCTTTTACAACGAGTGAGTTTTATATAGCTTGGACAATCCTTATATATCTTTTAAAAATGAGTTAATTAGGTGCAATTATATAAAAAGTATCCAAGTCCAATTGTATAATCTTGATATACATGGTTCGGTTGGCCCTCCATATTAAAAAGTATTCACGTCTAGATATTCAGCTTGGAGTTTACGGTGTTAAAGAGTCTACATACATTAGATTTTTACTGGACAATTAATCTTTTTATATGAATTGAACAATCATATTATTATCTATAAATAGTTTTGATTTAGAAATTGAGTTAAAACCATGATCTATTCCTGTACCAAAACACTTTTGACAATTATCTATAAATAGTTTTGATTTAGAAAAACTATAGGAAAAAGAGAAAAAACTAAGCTAAGGAAAATGTGAATGGAGAGGCATAGGATTCCCAAAAATCCTTTATCTTTAACGAGAGCGTGCCTTTGCAGAAAAAGTGAAGTGTAATATAACAACAAAAAAACAAAACAAAAAAAATTAGAAAAATAAAGAAAGATAATAAAAAGAGGTGTAAAATCAGCAATCAACTTATGACCTTAAAAAGGTGGCTAAAAATGTCACAAAGAGAAAGTGGGTGCCCACACGAATGTTAAATAAAATAAATTGAAAAAAGATTAATTTGCATAAGTTTCATTTTCATTCCACACGTGGGGCCTTTTTAAATTACTTTTCTTGTATTTTTCTTTCATTTTTAACCCATTAATAATATGTTGTTTATACATGCAAGTACCACTACTAACTATTACTCCACCTATTTTAATTAGATTGTTCTGTTTTGATTTGATATAAATTAAAGTTTTAAAAAATAAAAAATATTTATAAATTTATAGTTATAAATTAAAGATATATCAAATATATTAAAATATTCTTTAATTTTATAATTTTACATATGTTATATTGAAAATGATATTAAAAAGTTATCAAAAGAAAAAAGAGGCAAACATTTTTTTTGAAACAAACTAAAAATAATATGAAAAATAAATTGAAATAGAGGGAATATTAAGTATATGATGGAATGGTGAAAATTCTGTCGTTTTTAAGATCATAAAAAATTGTGAAATTATAGTAACCTTAGATATTACTATGTCATAATATTTGTATAGTTACAAAAAAAAACATGAAAAGTATAAATTTAGTTATATTCAAATATAAAAATATGTCTTTTAAAAAAAAACAGATTAAAAATTAAAATATGTTACACAAATTGAAACAAATTGAAATAAAAGGAGTAAGAAAATCAGAATTGGAGTACTAGGAATGATGAATTTGAAGTTTTTTATACTTCAAGATTACAAGTGCATGCATTAGTGCAAAGTATGCATGTAACTTTTTAAATAATGTTTTTCTTGTTTCATTTTTATTTTAAGAAAAAGAAAGTTGACAAGATTGTGCATATTGCTCTTTACATACCACTTCTTTTAAATTCAAAATTAATTAGTTTAATATTCTATGTTGATTCGTTGACAATTTGGTAAAAATAAGCAACCTCCATTAAAGTTTTCGTTTTCACTATTTCATTACTCTAACAAAATTGTGAAGCTAATAAATAGTTATTTGAACAATGATTATAATGAGATAAATAAAATCTTGTTATTTTTATTCTCAAATTTAAGTTTCAATATAAAAAATAACGGTGTTTAATGTTTTCTACCACAAAATAATGAAAATTTTATGTTATGAATTATAATTTTTTCACTTATTTTTCATCGAATTAGCTCACTGAAAAAATACATGATGAAAAATATTTTCTTGTCAAAATACCGAAAACCTTCCTAATTTTTTATTTTTTTTTGTAAACACACTACTATATTAAAAAAATTCTCATAATTCAATTCAATATATGTGAAAATAGGCGACTGGTCATTTTTCAGTGAAACAATTGTCATTTTTATTAATGGCCTCGCTATAATTAAGCCTTATACGAGGCAAATCAGAATTTATCGATATCTTTAATATAAGTATCAAACTCTGAACGAAAAGCTTCAATTTTGTAGTGATTTGTACTGCTTTTATTATTATTTTTAATTCCACGTCAAACTTTAATTTTGTAGGGTAAAATGCAAGTCTCTTTTCCTTTGAGTTCATCATTATATTTGTGTGCCTTTCTGTGATATTCGAACTTGATTAGCTGAAAAGTAAAAAATATTACAAGGGGGAGCGTTATAGACTATAGTCTTAGATTTTTGAGGGACCATATTATATATTATCCAATTATCAAAGGTAAAAAAATCATTATTTCTTTCTTTTTTTTCTGTAAATTAATTGGCACATGATAAGGGCAGTGCACAAACAACTAGATAAATCTAAGTTTTGTACTTAACATGTAGTAATTACTTTCTCTTCTTTTTCCTAAATAAAGTTAGCTCATCCTCCCTTTCCCTTCTTCTCATATTAGTCGTCAACGTTATTAAAATAATATTTTCTTCATTTATTTTTACTTATTTGATATTGACTAATTGGCACTCTCGAACAATAAATGGAATGACAATTTTACTGTGTTATTCTTTAAATATGATAAATTAAATATTTTTGAGATATTCAATGTATTGTGAAATGACAATAATTAATAATAAAAGTAAATTAGGAACTAAGTCATAAATTATCTCTTGAATCATAAAATTTTAAATAGTTTAATACATTATAAATATTTTTTATTTAAGATCATAAAACTTTAAAAATTTTCTTTTTTTTAATGCTTTATGAAATTAAGACACAACAAATAAAACGAAGAAAGTATATTTTTTCAGATACTTTATGCATTTTATTCCAGCTACATTTTATTATATTATATGTAGCTAAGAACATTTGTTGGCAAATAAAGTCATGTTTTTTTAAGTAATCGTTTCTTGTCAATTGCTTATTAGAGTACTATTTTTTTCCCTTTGCTTTTATAATTCTTTTTATCTTTTTTTTTTCTTTTGACTATATTTGTTTGAATTTTTCATTTGAAAATTAAGGACATAAAGAACAGAAATGGACCCTTATTTAAAAGAAAGTGATCAGAGAGCACGTTTGGAACTGCAGATAAATATTCCAAAAAAAATAAGAATTTTTTTAAAAAAAACTAACTTTGGCTAAAACTTTTTCAATTAATTAAGGAAAATTAGGTGAAACAACAAACTAAAGCCTAATATTTACTTGAGCGTATGATATAGCGATAGTTTGAGATTTTATAGCAGATACATGTGCATATATATGATACACTAATTAAGTCTACGGATATAATATATTTCACTATTATTATACGCACAAATATAATGTATTCTGCTATAGAATCACACTCTTTAAATACTCTCTTCGTTACACGATGGATCAATAACATGTTTGATCAAGATTTTAGAAAGTTTAATTGATTTTCTTTTAAAAGAAAATATTCATTTTACATAGTTGAGTAGGGGGGAAAAGTGTTTTTGACTAGTAATAAAAAAATGTTTTTCAGAATGAAAAATACCTTTTTCTCATAAGTATTTTGGAATTGATCAAGCACATATTGTTGCTTTAATATTAACCAATTTCATTTTTCAAATTAATAAGTCATACATAAACATTATTCTCCTTGTAAAAAGAAAAGACTTTTTTCAAAATAAACATACTTTTGAAAGTTTAACCAAAGATGCAATAAATTTCATCTGAAAAATAATTAGATGACTATTATATATTAAAAATAAATTTACCCTACTTAATTAACGGAGACACAACTTAAATAGCGGCCTCAAAAAAGGCCATTTGTGCAAATATCCTTCGGTGCTCTTTGTAGGTCCATTTAAGTTTAAAAAAGGACCATAAAATAAGGAGAATACAAAAAAGGTTATGCTAATAAGTCCAACTTAGTATCAAATCAAATGAAGATTATCATAAGGTCATTGAATATTTAGAATCAAAATGATCATTAGTGTTTTTCTTTTTGTTCATAATAGTTGGCACAAAATGACCCTACATGTATTTACATTTTATTTGATTATAATTTCAAGAAAAAGAAAGGTTCCTCCTAATCAATAGGTGGCTCTAGAGTTGACATGATGAGGGCTATTTTTGCAAAAATGAAAGCCCCACCCCACC
>NW_006239350.1:458810-469310 GCF_000226075.1 Solanum tuberosum
CCCCACCCTACCCCCAACCCCACCCTTAGTGCAAATCAATCTCTTTTGGAACTTGGGCCTCACTCTCATCTCCCACTAACCATCTTTTCTTCTTTATATATAAAATAATCATGCTTTTACTCTTACTAATTTGGGATTTTTACACTATAAAGCAACCCAATAAAGCCTTAAAAAATAACTTATTTTTACAAATTTAGTAAGTATAATTATTGTATAATTAGTTTATATCACGTATACATTATATACCAATTATACACTGACACATTTGGTGTGATAGATAAAGGGAGATAATTCTGAGACAAATTCTTAGAACCTTTTGATCCCTTGCTTGATTTTAAAGTTTGGGATAACTTATCTCAAGATTAATAGTTAGCATTGGGATAAGTTTTTTATCCTCTAGATGGAATGACTTATCCTTGGGATAAAATAGTTAAAATGATAAAAAATACCCCCTCAAACCTCTTTTTACACATCATTTTTCACTTATGAAGGGTATTTTTATAAATAAACAACTCATTCTTAGAAATTATGCGATGCATATTATTTGTAATACAACAAACCAAACACTCACTAAGAAATAATACCAAAATAACTAACCTCAGCATAACTAATCTTATCATAACTAAATCGAACATAACTAATCCCATCATAAATCAAACGAACTAACAAGCTACATCTACAAATAGTTATGGCTAGGCATAGTTGTGTCAGTTGAGTAAATCCAAACTTGGACGGATTATGCTTTTATTGGCTAATTTTCTCACCCCCTAACTAAACATGTTAAGACCCACACTATTTCAATATTTTGGGATGTATAATTTTTAATTTTATTTTACAGCAATGGTAAACAAAGAGAAAAATGATATTTACATCAATATTTAATTTGTTGAATTTTACTAATTATTTACTCTTTATACAGTGTTTATTTTTAGTGTTAGTGAATTGGGTATTTTATACTTAATGCTCCTTCGTGTTTTGACTCTTTTTTAATCCTAAGCCATATATTTTGTATTGTCAAGGGTAAAATGATTTAGTTACTGAATTTATGGAAGCTAATATGATATAGCGTATGATTAAATATCTCTAAACTTTTTTAGTGGTGTCTAGGTTAATCATGATTACTCTTCATAAATAATTTTGAATAAGCAAAAGTTGAAAAAAAAAAATACAAATTAAAGATTGGATTAATATATGGTTCTTTTTTATTAACCTTTTTTTCCCATTAATTTCTTTTATTTATATAATTTTTTTAGTGATATGCATTATGATAAGGTAGGGAAAATGGCATTAAAACTAGGCCAGCCACATTATCTTTTCTTCTTCTTTTTTTCAGAATAAATGGGTCTTACCACAACATTAAAAAGATATAAATGATTTATTAAGATATAGAGAAATCTACTTTGCAAAAATAAACTTTAATTTTTGGCCTACCATTCTTTGCTACTAACGCTCCCAACAATATCATTCTTATTTCCTATGGTTTTTCATCATTTAATTTCCCCACACATAAAATATTACATTTAAAATAAAAAATCAAGAAAATTCTACAATCCCTTTTTCTTTTTTCATATTTGTGCTCAACAATAATAATTGTCAATATAGTTCCACACACTGAGTTTAGGGAGGGTGAGGTACACGTAGACCTTACCCCTACTTTTTGTGGAGTAGGGAGATTACTATTTCTAATAGACCTTCAATTCATAAAAAATCGTTTTCCAGAATATATTAGAAAGAAATACAATCATCAAAAGGTATAGTGAAAATATTAAAGAAAGAAAACTGAAAATAGTAAGGGGAGTTAGATAGTTAGCCGCTTAACAAAATATTTATAATCTCTAGCCAATATACGTATATTATATACTCCTATAATATACATCTATTGATTATTATTTGTTAGGGTTATCGAGTATTTATGTTAATTTCTCATTAAAGTTTCATTTAATTCAACATCCCTCCATACTAGCTAATTGATTATGTTGTCACAAGTACTCAAAGTGAAGTGGTCAATTAGCTTATAGACTTCAATGATCAATTCAAAATCTCAAGAATGATATGATTAAAAAACCATTCAAGCTCATCATTTGGCTCTAGGTTGAATATATTCTACCAAACTAAGACTCATTCAAGAATCACTTCAAACAAAAATAGAGTTAAATGCTATCATCACATGATACAATATTATATAGTATGATAGGACAGCAAGTAAATTTTAAAAAAAGTAACTCAAGACAAATATGAAGACCATATACTAATGTTTTCTTGTTTTTTCAAAATCAATCAAAATTTTGCAAAAAATGACAAAATTAAAGCATATTTAGAGTTTACCTATTCTTGCATGTGTAGGGTTATATATATTCCAACTTTGCAAAAAGTAGCCTTAGCTAGGTAGGGGAATGTAACAATGTGTATATATATAAGTTGCTTTTTACATAGGGTTCCATCAATATTTTTACTCTTTTGGTGGCTATTTGTGGGACAAACTTCCACCGACCCCTTTGGCTTCTTCATCTAATCTAATTTCCCTTTTATATGTTGTTATAACATTAGATTCCCTCTCTGAAAAGCTTATTTTCTACATACCTTTCATTGTTTCTTTTCTTCTTTGCCTTTTACTTTATGGATAAATGTATAGTAGTAAAATTCATCAATGGGAATACACATCATGTTATGTTGATTGAATTTGAAATAATATGAACAAGTGAAAATCAATTAGAAGCAAGTTCAAAATCTAGAGTTGTGAGTTCAAAATAAAGTATGATCGACTAATTGTATTATATACAGACATTTTAAATTATTTTTCTATATACAAGTTTGATATCAAAGCAATGAATTCAGTTGCACTCACATAACTCATCGTAAATCCACATATGAACCAATAACATATATGTCCACAACACATCTTTTTAGGTTTTTCCCTAGTGTCAGATACCTACTTTGGGGTTCGACTAATCGAGTCGTTTCACGAAGTTTCACACTCTTTCTTGCAAAAGTAACTTTATTTCTAATGCTCGAACTCAAGATTAAGAATGGGTGTACACTTATCTTACCACAACATTTGATGGTATATGCAAACTATGTTTATTGGCTCTAGACTTATAGGTCATTTCAAAGATGACTTTATTATTAAAGCTCGAACTGAGACATCTGATTAAGAATGGAGAGATACTTATGACTTATATATCCCACCACAACCTTTTATATAAATGCGATAACTATATATGTTTATAGGTTCCACTAGGGTTGTAGTGTTGTTATTAGGTTGATGCACTAAGTGTTTTTGGGCGGGATATTTCTCTATCAAACAAAGTCGAATAAGACGGCCATTTGGCAAAAATATATTATGGCCAATTGACACTTTAGGCTTTAGCAGCTACCAGCGTCACAGTAGGCCTCCACTATATATATACTATTCCCATTTCATTCAAAAAAAGATGTGGTATAATTTATATTTGTTACATATACTTTCACTCAACTCGTGTCACACATATTTCTTTGACAAATGGCACCAATTATCCTTTTGAATCTCTTGATATAAAGGACTAATTTTATCTTAAAATTGACCATAACTCGATCCCAAAAGTTGACTCGTGAGGAAATTAAGGACTGTCCAAAACCATATAAAGAGGGTTTTCATCCCCACGCGAGCTAATGTGGGACTCCACACACCCTACACCACCAGGTTTGTCCATCTGAAGTGTGAACAATATAAGATGGGGTCCAATATCGATAAGTAATGATTGGGATAGGCCTAACTCTTATACCAACATTAAAAAAAAGTAAATATGCAGTCTGATTCAACCTCAAAAGCTAGCTCACGACTAAAATGTGAGGATGGTCATATAGGAGCCTTACATCCCAAGTAAATTTGAAATACAATTTGGCGACTTTTTGAGAGAAAATAAGAAGATGGGGTCAATTTGACAAAAATATAGAACTTGCTAGAGACCTAGAATGCAACAAATAACCAAAAAAAAGAAGAAAAAAGCAGAGTGGTTAAGATATATACTCGTGGGGATATATCGATTGTCCTTTTGTCTTTAATCAAGTTTATTTATTAATTTATAGAAAATGAAAGCACATAGTACTTGATAACCCTAGCAATAAAATATGAAGGTGGTACATGTTTATAGAACTATATGATATTGTTCAAACATTATATATAATTGAAAGAAGCCAACATTTTGTCTTCTAATTAGCTAACCTTTAATTTGTCAAAAGGTGTAGTATGTTTTGATGATCAATGGGACAATTTGCAGAGTAAGTGGAGGGACTTCTTTGTTGACATAGACCACCAAAGATTAAAATATCTCTTCATCTTAATCAGATATCTCGATTTTAAGTTTTAAAAATAAAGTTATTTTTAATAGAAAATTCTTTATTCTGAAGTAGGATCACTTAATTCTCAGTATAATATACTGAACATCGAGTAAAAAATCAAAAAAATAAGTCAATAATAGTATGAATAGTTCCAAATCGTTTTAATCATTTTGAAGTATACTAAATTATACAATGCACTATGAGCACAAAACCAAATCGAAAACCGAATCAAACCGCAAATCGAGTCAAATCGGAAAAAAAATCCGACTAGTGGTTTGGTTTGACTTGATTTGGTATTGAAAAAAAAAACCCGACTATATTTGGGTTGGTTTGGTTTTAACTAAAAAAAAACAACCCGAGACCAAACCAACCCGACATTATATATGTAATTTTAAATTTTATTTTATACATAAAAATATTTACTTTGATATAATTTTAAAATATTTCTTATACTATTTCATAGTTTTTATCTATAATATATTATTTCAAGTTTAAAACTTAAAATTCGGAATGGTCCAATAAAGATTATAGTTCATAGATGTTGATAATTATAATAAAACTTAAATCAAAATCAAATTAATACTAATGCAAAAAGAAAATCAATTCAACGAATGACAATAATATTGAATATTTGTTCTTTAGTTTTACATTGGTTTAGACAATTAAAATACATAATCTAATTTTAATTTTCCTTAAATATTTAGTAATGTAACTAATACTTATTAAACTTATTTTAGCATGATTTAGTACTTTTAAATTATGATCATTTTCATTATGACTTTGCAATATTTATTTTATATGATGATTTCATTATTATTTTTTATTGAATATTTTAGTGTCATCAGTACTCATCTCATATTTTGTGTTATTTTCTTAAGAAACACCTTAGATAATTGTATTTTGGTTGGACTAAAGAAATATTTGGAGCACAAGTTAATTATATGTTTGTATGCAAACTTTACCGAAAAAATCCAAAAATCTGAAAAAATCTGAGGTTTATTAGTTTGGTTTGATTTATAAATTTTAAAATTCGACACAATGATTTGGTTTGGTATTTGAAAAACCCGAACCAACCCAAGGTTGAAAAACTCGAAAAAATCCGAATTTTATTAATTTGGTTTGGTTTATAAATTTAAAATTTTTACACAATGATTTGGTTTGATATTCGAAAAATTCGAACCAACCCGGTCATGTACACCCCTAGCCATAGTGTTATACCCCACAAGGTTTGGTTTCAAAATGGACACCCTTTTTTTTTTTTGGACAATTTCATGTGTTAGAAAAGAAATTAAGTTTAAGAATTACTTGATAAAAAAATGCAAAGAGTTTAATAAGGGTCTATTTCTAAAAGACATGTAGAATGTTTATTGACAAATTCATTTAACCAAACAAAAAGTAGAAAAAAACATTAAAAAAAACATAAATGTCACATTGGATATAATCAAGATTAAGATAGCAATTATGGCCCCAATTTTCCCTATGGTCGAATACGCGTTAGACAGAAATATTGACTTTAACAAAAGATGAGTCAATTAATGACGTTTTTTCAATTAGAAAATCTTAACTACAATTATTTTCAAATTAGATTCCTATATCGAACTTAATTAGAGCTAAAAAGATGCTTAGCTAGTCTATGATTATCATTATCCTTATAGGTTCGAGAAACACTTCGAAATTATATTTTAAAAGAGTTGAAATTGAGAATTTTTGTACTCTTATTTTAAGTTTTAATGCAAAATTCTCTCTTGCTTCTAGCTCGAGGATATAAGTAGATTTAGTCGAACCTACTTAAATCATTGTGTTATTTCTTTTTTTAAAGTTATAGTTACGATTTTACACATCATTTAAGGTTAAGATATTTTCATGATGATTTTCTACAAAATACAAAGTATAGAAATTTGATGAGATAAGAGTATTCCAATTTTAGTTTATGCATATGGAAGATTAAGATGACATTATATCTAGTATTACAAGGTTATTTAAATCACTATTTACTTGTTAATGCACAATTGTTTATTACTACATTTTTTGTCTCAATTTATTGCGATATAATTCGAATTTTAAGAGTTGAAACTTTTGAATTTGATTGTAATTCAAGACATGCAATCTTTAATTTTTTAAAAATCTATTATATATTTGAAAATATGTAAAATATACTATAAGTAACAATAATTGATAATTCAGATACTTAAAAGGCGTATAAAAAATCGCAATAAAAATTAGAACTCTCAAATAAAAAAAATATCATATAAATTGAAACGAAAAAAATATTATCGAACACGTCTAAAAAAAAAACTAATTACAACAGTAGAATAAAAGCTATACATAACTTTTGACCATGCATCTTATACAGTAAACCCACAAAGCTTGGTCAAACTAGGACAAATCATCTAATAGTTGCATAATAGCATCGACAAATTGAAAATAAATATGATGTTTACCTATATTAATAACAAGTACAATATTTTAGAAAAAATGTTCTAGAGGATTAATGTATTTTTTTTTTATGTATATTGCCATTAATTCTATTTTGAGATGTTTTACTAGAGTCTACCGAGGGTCTGCTAGAAAAATAGTCTCTCTATCCTTATAAGGTAGGGTAAAATCTACGTATACTTTATCTATTTTTATATTTTATCTGTGAATAGAATTTTACTGAGTATGTTATTGTTATCGTATTTTGCTAATAATTAATTTGTTAAAAGGGTAAAGGAATCTGTCCTTCAACTTTTAAGAATACTGTATTTATAATGTTTAACTAATTTTATATTATCCTGAACATACATACAACTCAGAGTGATTAAGGGTCAAAAACTTAAGTTTGACTACACATTACTCAAGAAAGGATTTTAGAAGTAGAACATTTGATTCTTTAATTGGGCACATCAACTTCCAAAAAGGTAAATTGTACTTCAATACTTAATATTTCATTTAATTACAATAATTTCCCAAATGTCTTATTTAATTAGCACATTGCTACTTTAGGAATATTACTCTTCTTAAATAGTCCATATGCCAAATTCACAAATCTAAAAAAATGGGGGTCCTTTTAAGTAGATTACTCATGGGACAGTCGCAGAGGGAATTCGATGTTTTTTTTTTTTGGAGGAATCATTATTTTTTAGCAGAAACACTATGTTCAGTCTGAATGCAAGAGTTGAGTCTATCAATTCATTCAAGTTATTGAAGTATTTCTGCATTGCATTGATTGAGTGCCTAGTAAGAGAATCACTTTCATCTGTCACGCTTTATGTGCCTTGTTTTCTAGCCAACCCATTTTTTTTTATCTAATGAGATGTAATTAACTATATATAATCAACATGGATTGTGGTGCAGTGGTGAGACTACTCCACATTAATCAAAGGTCTCGGCTTCGAGCCTTGTGATATGAAGAAAATCTTGTTGGAAACGTCACCCCCAAATAAGCCTTACAGTGCTCAATCCAACTTTAGTCAGGGCTCCAAACACTGGATGAGAAATAAAAAATAATAATTATATATGATTATAGATGCAATATGAGATTGTTTACAACTAATGTGTGCTAATTTACCATAATTGAAAGATGGGGAACCAAAATGGTTTTTATTGAAACTTCAAGGTGTGGAATGGAATTAATTAATTTTGATGACCTCCATGAAAGCTATTTGACAAGGTATAAGGCTAACTATAGAAGACAAAATGTCAATAATTTATTCAAACAAATAAATCCAAACTCATGAATAATTTGAATTTTAAAGTCATGCCAATTAAGTTGATGGACCAATACATATGCCACACAAAATAGTCACTACTGTTCCCCCTTTGGCTTTACTTTCTTATTAATTAAATATAAATATAATCTTTACTTTATATTATTACTTGTTAGCTATGTGAAATAATAAACTTTGTTTGTATTACTATCATCCTAAAAATTATGGTGATTTATAACAACGAAATAATGCGATAACTAAAAAAATATATGTATTAGACAATACTACAACAGTCACATTGTTCCTAGGCTCCACCAAGCCTAAATCTGCCGAAAAGTGAGTCAAAATTTAACTATCTACTAATCTTCTAGTCTAATCTCTCATCTTCATACCCTCTCATCTAACATCATGTTATTCAATAAGTTGAAGTTACACCATGTCCTATCCCATTATTAATCATTCCTCCATTTGATGAACCCCGTGCTATGTTAAACTTGTATTGTTACTTCATATTGCTAAAAAATGTTCTTATACAACATATCTCCTACCTAAAGGGATCAAAATCGTTCAAAATAAGAATTTATCAATAACTACGAGATAAAATATGTTACCCCCTCCCCTCTCTTTTTTTTTCTTCCCTTCACAATGATCCACCAATGTAATATAATATTTTAAAACATCAAATGTAATAGAGTTTGAATTTTTACACCCAAGTAATTAAAGATTTTTTTTTCTCTCTTTAAAAACAAGAACTACATTCCATTTATACTCACATAAAAGTGATGAAATATTGATCAGATCACCAGGCTGGACTGACCACATGAGCATATGCTTAATTATACTTTTTCAAAATATTGAGAGACCCTATTTACCCCCCTTTCTTTCTTCCAACTCACGTGGGTTGCAACCCCTCCTTTATTTATTTTTCATTCAAGTAGAAAAACACCCCCCACCCACCCCCCATCACAAATCAAGTAAAAATTTGAACTAAAAAAATGTATATAAAATCTCATAATGCATAGTAGTTGGGTCACGTATGTTGTCAAGTAGTACTATAAAAAAAAATGAAATTATATTACACTTTGTAGCAATGAGTATTAAGTTTAAGCACATACCTTTTTATAGAATCATTCTACTATTATATAGTATTTATTCCTTATCTAAAAATACGACCATACTTTATTATTACTCCTATTCAAATAAACTTTTTCATATTTTGTAGTTACGTATGTGTCTTTTAACTTTAATTTCAATTACTTAATTATAATTTAATCTAGTAAAACCTCTTTATAGTAATCATCCTCTATAATAACATCAGTATAATAATTAAGTGTTTCTATAACCACAATTCGTTATAATAGCTACAAATATCTGACCAAACGACATCATTACAAAGAAGTTTGTTTGTGATGAGACTTGTGTAAGCACTAAAAGTGAGTAAGATTTGTCTATTGAAATACTATCTTATCAGGTGTTAGCCCATTAATTTGTTTTCCCACCTAACATGCGATAATTATTTTGAAACTCGATTAACTTAAAGTTACATTGAAAACTTTTCACGTGAGGAGTAAAACACGCTCTAACAAACGTGACTTGATAGAAAATACATCATTACTCAAATACTGTCCACTTAATAGACAAATTAGAAAGAGGTTTGTCTGTAAATATATTTGGCATTAACACTAAATGTGAGTATGATTTGTCTATGTAAATATGATCTTCTCACGTGTCACACCATTATTTTGGTTTCCTACCTAATATGTAGTAGCTATTTTGAAATCCGATTAATTTGAATTGATAAGTTTCACAAATAAATTAAAAGTGCATTCTAATTCTAATGAACATTAGTATTTCATAGGATATATCACTCTTCAAATACTATGTACAAACACACTCTAATAAACGTGACTTCATAGAAAATACATCACTCTTTAGATATTATTCACAAAACACACTTTAATAAACATGACTCCATAAAAAACACCAAATACTGTCATCAAATACACTCTAATAAACATGACTATGTAGAAAATACATCACTCTTCAGATACTATTCACAAACACACTCTAACAAACATGACTCCATAAAATACATCATTTTTCAAATATTGTCATCAAACACGCTATAATAAACGTGAATCCATAGAAAATACATCGCTATTCAAATACTATCCACCTTGTCATCATACAAACTTAGAAACATCATAATTCATACACACATACACACATACACATACACTAGAAGAAGAGAAAGTGGGAAATGATGGTAGTTTTCTACTATGCCTATTAATTATAGTCTCATGGAATTCAGTGTTATTTTTCAAACTTGCCTAACAATACCCCGCGCCCAAAAGCAAAGAATCCGTTGATTATTTTAACTATCTCTCAATTTCCATTTCTATTATACCCTACACACAAACACTATTTCAATCACACAAACAAAGCCCCCACTTTTTGTTTGAGCAAAAAATTATGTTCTTTTGAACACTCCACC
>NW_006239350.1:469698-490139 GCF_000226075.1 Solanum tuberosum
TATTTTCTTTTGACCCCCCCCCCCCCCCCCCCCCCCTTTTCTTGTTTTTTGCTCTATATCATACAAGATTACCATAAAAATACAATCTTTAAGGTTTTACATACCTTTAGATCTACGTTTAGTTACCCCCAAGAATCAAGATTGTTTTTTTTTCTTTCATTTTTCACAAATCTCGAGGCAATTTTTTTTTTGGGTCCAATGGTAATAAAGAATCTTAATTCGGATTCCATGGGTGTTGTTTGAACTTTCTTGGGGCAAAAAAGGTGGAGTCTTGGGGGTTAAAAGTCAGAATCCTATGCATAAATAAATAAAATTGTATTTTGGTTGTAAGGTGTTTTGTTCAATTCTTGAATAAGGAAAAGGATTAGTGTGTAGTGTTGAACAGTTTTTGCTTTTTGTGAAAATTGTAAAATACCCTTTTGGTTCTTTTTATATAACATTCACCCAAAAGGGTGTTTTTTTTTTTTTACTATAGCATGCTTGTGTTGAGGGAGCAGAGAAGGAGGAAAATATGCAGAGTGCTATGAAGAAAAGGGTAACTACTAATTCTAGTAGTAATGGAAATAGTGCTGAAGCTGCTAAACCTAAAGAAAGACATATTGTTTCTTGGTCTCAAGAGGTGTGTGTGTGTGTGTGTGTGATTATTGGGTTTTTGTTTGTGTTTTTGAGTTTACTGTATTGGGATTTTTTCAAGAAATGATTTTTATGTCTGTTTTTTATGTTTTTGAGTTGTTGGATTGATTGGATTTTTGAGATGTAATGGATTTGTTTGAATTGTTGTATTGATTGGAAATTTGAAATTTGATGGATTTGTTTTGTGTTGTGTTGCAGGAGGATGATATACTAAGAGAACAAATTCGAATCCATGGAACAGACAAGTATAGTTTCTTTTTACCTGTTTGATTTTTGTTTCAATGTTTTTCATGGATACTTTGTTGTTAAAGTATGATTAGAATCAATGGATTATGTGATATATGAATTGAAATTCAAAATTTGTTTTCTGTAGTTGGACGATCATCGCATCGAAGTTCAAGGATAAAACAACAAGGCAATGTAGAAGAAGGTTAGTAAAAATGAATTCTTGATAAAGAATCTCACTTTGTATTTTTTTAATCTACTTTTTTATCTTTTATGAAAAAGATTATATTTTTGGTTGGTGTTATCTGCAGATGGTTCACTTATTTGAACTCTGATTTCAAGAAAGGAGGGTGGTCACCTGAAGAAGATATGCTTTTATGTGAGGTGAAATGATGCTTTCTTGATTGCTTCTTCTTTTTATCTCTCCCACACTCCCCATCACTGTCACTTGTTTTAAGCATTTTGGGCTTAAGTTTGGTTGATGTTAGTAGACGATATCGAACATGTAAAGATTGTTGCTATTTTCAGTTTTTATGTTCTAACGAGAAATAATGTTGTGATTGAAATCTGATAAAGAAAATATAATGTTTGCAGGCTCAAAAGATTTTTGGTAATAGATGGACTGAAATTGCCAAGGTGGTCTCAGGCAGGTAATTAGCTTTTTGTTTTGCTTTTCAGTATTTTGTTATGACAGATTGAAGTTATCAGCTGATATTTTGAAAAACTGCAGGACGGATAATGCTGTGAAGAATCGGTTCACTACACTGTGCAAAAAGAGAGCAAAGCATGAAGCTTTGGCTAAAGAAAACAGCAATTCATTCATTAACCTGAATAACAAGAGGGTTATATTTCCAGATGGCGTCAATGTTGACAACATAGCTGAAGCTGCTGCTCCTATTAAAAAGCTGAGGTAAAAATGAATACAGCAAGATTTAACTATGGTTTAAAGAAATGAAGTTTCCAATATAACACTATATATTGTTTTGATGTAGGCGGAGCGACATTTCAGATGTACTTCAAATTGGTAACAGCAGAGAAAAATCTGATGGTGATTGTGGAACTACTGCACATCCATTACTAAGACATCCATTTGCAGTACTAGCTCAAAACCTGCATAACGCTGGGGAAGGTTTGGTATCTCATCAGACGACAACCGAAAATGGTAAATAATCTTGAAAAGTAAGAACAGTAGATCGTTGACTAGTAAAAGGAACTGTCTGATCACTATTTTTGGATGTTTAAGCAGCTAGTGACAACAAAACTCAAGGAACATTCCTTAAACAAGATGATCCAAAGAAACAGGCTTTGATGCAACAAGCAGAGCTGCTAAGCTCACTGGCAATGAAAGTCAATACAGAAAATACAGATCAAAGCCTTGAAAGTGCTTGGAAGGTGAGTCTAAAGCTGTGTTTCTCACTATTCTAGTCCACGCCGTTCAGAATAATTGCTTTAAAACTATTTAGTTCATTTCTAGGTAAGCAGTTGTTGGAAGTAGTGTCTCATGACTTGAACCTTGTTTCTACATGACCTGATTAACTCAATCAGGACAACTAATGAACCGTCTACTCTTGTTTAATGATTCATTCCTTTGGCCAAAAAAGGAAGATCCATTATTTAACTCATTGACAACATAAGAAAGATGAAGACTGCTTGAGCTGCGAATACTAAGTTTCTTCAATTGTCCTGCTTCGTTTCTTGTGTTTCATAGTTCAAGAAACTAGTCTGCACCGAATGTGCAGAAACTCTAATGGAGAAGTGTGAATTTTGTGTAGATACTCCAAGATTTTCTTCAACAAACAAAGGACGGTGATACACTCAAGTTCCAGCTCCCTGAGATGAATTTTGAACCTGATGATTATAAGAACCTGATAGCAGATTCAAGAAGCAGTAATGAAGGCAGTCGACCATGTTGGAGGTATTGACCACAACAGTTCACTTTTAACGATGCATAGCTTATCCCATGCCACTGTGTCTAAAATGTCGATGTGCTTGGAGGTATTGACCACACAAGCTCACTTTTAATGATGCCCAGCTTATCCCATGCCACTGTGTCTAAAATGTCGATGTGCAGGCAACCTGCTTTATCTGAAGATTCTGCTGGTACCTCTGAGAATAGTACGGGATCAACTCTGCTATCCCATGCACATATTTGGCTTTGGAAGGAGCGTGGTTATATTTTGATATTTTTTCTATTAAAAATAGCAATTTAAAAGGTGAAAGTGTACGTTATATATTTTGTTCTTAAGAAATAATTTGCTAACTAATTTTTCAATTGTTTCATCATTATCGATTTTAAAATTTATAAACCAAATTTTAGGCGCCCTGCGTCGAGGCACCCCAAACCCGCCCTGCCCCGAGGCGCCCTGCCTCGAGGTCCCTCCCACCCCCCGAGTCCCGAGGTACCCCACCCCAGCTCTGAGTATAGTACGGGATCAACTCTGCTATGCCATGCACTGGCTGATAAAACAGAAGAAAGCCAAGCTGAGGTGTGTGCACAGCATCAGGATATTGAATCTGAATTACGAACTTCTCAGATGAGTGATCAAGCTGGGCTTCATGAATTAGAAAATGGAACCTCCTGCCATATATCAACCACTCGAGGTACACTCATAATTTGGGGGAAAGACTTCAACGATGTTTCTTTTAGTTCTACATCCATAGGAGTTGCTTTAGACTGATACTAGTGGTGATTGTATGTATAATCACAGATACTTTGCCAGTTTGTGATGAAGAAAAAGCGAATAATGGACCAGCTACAGCTGAATGTGAATTTCTGAATACAGATTTCAGTTCTCCTCTTCAAGTTACTCCACTGTTCAGATCTTTAGCTGCAGAAATTCCCACTCCAAAGTTTTCAGAAAGTGTAAGCATTCTATGCCTTGTAATATTAAACTGAATTAAGGTAAAAAAATGTATATCAAAAGCAGCTTCACTAAAAAATGCATTGAACTAATGGATCGAATTGGACTTTTTGTGCATGCGAAGTCCATCAAAAGAACTGATACCATTTTCTTAATTGAGATATTAGGAGAGATTTTACAGGGGATTGGAGCAGCAACAGACGTTGCTACAGATTTTATCAGTTCTGCAATGTTTCTTATTGAAACTGTGCTTACCTGCCTTTTGCACTAAGAAAGTAGCATAATTAGGCTTTTGAGGTCAACAAGTGTGAATATATTCCAACCAAGTATGTACCATAGTAAACTATAGACAAATTGATTCAACTGAAAACAAGAGTTTTACCTCAGTCGATATCAAAAAGTTCAAGAGAAAGTGTGTTGTTTTCTTTTGTTTTTGTTCTTTCCTTTTAGTGTCTCCTTAACACAAATTTTTTTCTAGAGTGCTTTGTTCCATGTTTCCTTCTCTATAAAAAAGAAATGAATAACTTATAAATATGTTATCGTATATTAGTGCTGTCAGCAAAGAACTATGCATCTGTTGTCAGCTCTAATATATTGAGCACTAAAAATGAAGAAGGAAAAGGACTTAATATGTATATATGACAGGCAACCCCCAAAATCTTTGAGTAAAGTGAAGTTGTACCGGTATTTTGACATAATGCAATTATCTGATTTACTGGCCTCCCAGATCTTTGCCAGAAGGCAACTTCTTAGATATATGTCAATTCCTGCTTGTGTTATGTACTAAAAGGCCGAAATAAAGGAAATCAGGTTTTGGAGGTTACTGATTGTCTTTTATGTATTGATTTACAACTGTTACATATACTAATTGTTGCGCACAGTTGCTAAAGCAATCTATGATGCTCGGACTTTTCAAAGATTTTAACCCCTATAAGATTTAATTTCTTCGTCATATACTTAGAACACAAGTCCGAAGATAACTTTTATCCATTGGATTAAGGTCACATTCTTTCTTGATTTTTTGGAAATCCAGAAACTATTTGAAGTTTGGTTTAGTGATCATGTTTTTTACATTGACTTGTCTATTTCATGTAAATTGTGATTCATAATTTCATGTGGTTTCTCTTTGACGTTAACTATTTCATGTATAGTGTGAAGCAAGACTGAGA
Source organism: Solanum tuberosum (assembly GCF_000226075.1). NCBI lineage: Eukaryota > Viridiplantae > Streptophyta > Magnoliopsida > Solanales > Solanaceae > Solanum > Solanum tuberosum. The sequence goes on from NW_006239350.1 coordinate 474,587, forward strand.
TTAACTTTTTCTCAACTGTTTTTTCAGGAGAGGCAGTTCCTATGGAAAACACTTGGAGTGGAGTCCACATCCATGCATCCAGGCACAAATCTTTCACAACCTCCATCGTGCAAACGAGCCCTCCTCAACAGTCTATAACCAACTTTACTGATCAAACCTTACAAAGATTCTGCAGGGAGCAGTATCACCATAACTTTGATCAACAGTTCTTATATGTAGTTTACTCAATTTTTGGAGTTCTTTTTGTTTGGATTGCAGTCTCTATGACCTATGTTTTTTCAAGAGGCCTTGGAAGATCTGGTCTGCACACTAGAATGCAACGGAGGCATTCTAGCTTTTTCTCTGGAGATCTGACAGATGATCTGCATCCTTTTTTGGAGTTTCCAACCTAATACTCACCAGTATCTAGTGTGTGTTTTTAATTGTTTCTCATTCTTTGGTGTGTTGTTATGGAACTCAAATGGGGGTATTTGATGTTCCATAAGTTTTCGGCTTTTAATTAGCCAGTTGTACAGAACAAACATTGTACTTACAAATTGGCACCTCGCCAAAGTTCATAGAGAATATTGATAAGACAGAAAAAAAGAGAAAAGAAATCATAGGGAGAGGTAGGAGGATCAACAAGTCAGAATTGGCCTCCTACCTAAGTTTCTTTTCATATATTTTGTGTGTAGATGTTATATAATAAGTCTCTAGGCTGTTCAGAGCTTTTCTCTTTGCCTGATCTACATGTAATGTAAAGCATACTTTATTTGATTTGAGAATGCAATATGGTTCGTGTGTGCGTACATTGTTCGTCTCTGCTCTACTTGTCTGATACTGTTACAGGTAATGCTGACTGCAAATGAACAGCTATATCTTTACACATAAACTTGTTATAAGTACAGAATATGAAAGAGGTACGAGTTCTTACACGTAAAGATAAAGGCTGTTGCTTTCTCTGGCTTTATAAGTAAGAGAATTCTTCCATTCCTTCTGCTGCTGCTGCTGTCTCTGTATCTGAGATTTGTAAATGGGGGTGGAATCTTGTGGGGAAGGAGGGGTCTGAGACATCTGTTGCTTATTTAAATTGGTCAGCAGTTGGTAGTAGTGGTGGGCTACTGTGATCATTACTTAAAGCAAAAAGGCAGTGGTAAAAGGGGAGGGAACCTGTACAAATTAAAGTGTGGAATTCTACTGGCAGTGAGGAAAAGACTAGAATGACCTTATCAATTATTATTTTTGCTAACAGTGGAGGACATAATAGTAATTGGATGTGGTCATGATGCACCAACCATGAACCAAGAGAAGTAAGGAACTTTAATATGTTGAATTACTTTTTGAGTTGGAATAAGGTGTGCTGTTGGATCTACAATGTCCCATTTTGGACATAGCCAAGAATTATACAGAACAAACATTGTACCTACAGATTGATACCTGAACAACAACACCATACGCAGTAAAATCCCACTGGGATCTGGAGAGAGTAGAATGTACGCATACCTTACCATTACCCCATAGAGGTAGAGAGACTGGTACCTGAACGATTATCAAAAATATTGAAAAGAGAGAAGTTCTTATACGTTTTATAAAACATCAGTAATGCTATAGGTTCTGAGCTGTTTATGGTCTGAAACATTGTTTAATATAAAACAACTACAAAAATGGGCTAACATTCTACAAATGTGCTAGTAATTCTTTTTGATTATCTTGTCCAATGATGGAAGTGTTGTCCTTCCTGGGATGCTGGAAATACAACAGGAGAAAAATGACTAAATAGTACAGAACTGTATTCTCAGATAAAAAGATTATAGTAACATTTACATGGGCTTCCTCTTCTTTGTCATCCTTTGCAACTTCCTCCACTTCAAGTAAATTTGGTAAGACAATCCGGAGAACACCATGCCGACGCTTGTCCATTGCTTTTCTGACAGTGGATTGCCACTTAATACAGAAGATACAACTATGCTCACAAACTTGCGAGTTGTAGTGATGGTTGTGTTGGTCAGAGAACCAAATCGACTAATGGTTAGGAAAATGAAGTTCTGTCCCACAGCGCCGCACAGACAGTAAAGAAGAATGTCCCATGCTGCCTCTGGATGCTCCTTACAGAACTGAACTGCTTCATAACCGCTGGCAGTTGGCCAGCCAAACATGAACATCATATTGTAAATGGTACCCCATAAATTCATTCCAAACATAATATCCCATGCAGATGTCTTAGGATACCTGAGAAAAAAATAGGAGTACTCAGTTGTTGTATACAAGTGAAAAACTGATTTTTTTTCATCCACAAGAATGATTTCTGAAGGTCAGAGGAAACTCCTTAAATAATATTTTTTTTTTAAAAAAAAAAGTAATTTTAAACAATGACGATATATCCTACAGCACATTAAACATTATGGCCTGGCAGTGAAGATATAGATTCTCAACAACCTGATAGAAGTAGATCACCCAATCACGTAGTTAGCCTGAATTTGTCTAGTGGGATTTCATGAAATATTTGTTTCAATGGAGTTATAAAGCTAAAATCTATAACCTATCTTTGGATAATCCCTCTGCCCAAATCTTTAAAAGCTGTACCCCTACCCTTTATTACCTTTGTGCTCCCTTATACTGCCATACCTTTCTCACACCCTATTACGCTTGCATTTCCTTCTACTCCCATTGATAATAGTGTCCACGAGGTAGAATTAAGTTCCAGAATATGCAGGTGGAGAAAAGTGAGAACTTAAGAGCCTAAACCTCAGCTCTACAGCAGTTTTTTTTGGATAAGCCGCTTTTCTTTCATCAGCTTGATCACTTTTTGTACATATCACCTTTTACCCTATTCATCTTTAAAGATTATCAGCAAATTTAGGACATTACAATTGGTAGCAAACAGCATCTTGCATTAAGTATTTGGAAGAATGGACTTATAAAAAAAAGAGTATTTGTTCACTCCATTAATACGTCCATTATCCCCAAAATACTCTTCAATCCAGCTTGAGAGTGGATTAGATGGTACATTTGACAAGACACACTAAGGTTCTCCGGTATGTAGATAGATAGAAGTTTAGTTCCAATATGGATGCTTTCACCACAGGGGTCTCAACTTGAGATGAGAAAATACAGACCTACTGAACAACAGTCAATTCCACGATGTATAATATTTTTCCCACCATTAGCAAAAAATCATGAAGTAAGAGAACACTAATTTGCACAATTCAGTATGTGATAAGAAAAGCTACAGCATATAAAACACAAACAAAGAATTCTTCGTAAGAACATCAGGAAATGACACACAAAAATCATAGGTTAACAGGAAAACTACCTTGCTGAAATCGAATCCTGAGTAGCATTGGTGAAACCATCAAAGGTGAGGTTCAGAAAGCACAGCCCATACCCAAGTGGAGCATTTGGATGTGCCAATTTACTAATGGTTTTCGAGCTAGTCTGTAATCAAGTCAAGTACAAGAGAAAAAGTTAGGGGTAGTTCACAGAAAGGACCTTGGTTTTTCCTTGAATAATTACAACATGTCAGAGAAAAAAGGGAAAAGAAGAAAAGTTAGACATTGTATCTTAGATATTACAATAAAATGTTACCTTTGAGAGTGCAAATAGTGAAACACCACCAGCAACAAGTAGAGAGCATACATATTCTGGAATCGTGTATCTTATGCCATAAACTAGTGTTCCCATGAACATTACTGCAAGAAGCAATCAAATAACTTTTGTCAATTTATTTTTTTATCAAAAAATAAGAAAGAAAGTTTTACTGAAATAAGCCTAAATGCCATCATCAAAAAGATTGACTTTAACATTCTTACTGCAGAAAAACTTCGCTCTTTAGAGGAGATAAGAAATACAGTAAGAAAGAACAAAAAGAATCTACCTAAACATCTTTTTCTTCCCTTCCGTAATAGCCTGATTCTATTCCTATCACACAGCCTCCACACAAAATCTAAGTGATACTACAGATGGTCCACAGTAATGCTAGTTTCCACCTAATCCTCAGCCCTTGGAAACTGTATCAAGGCAAACATCTTGATCCAGTTGAACTCATGTTCCTCTATAGAATGCTATAATTTCTTCTTTTTTTTGCAGCTGCAACGGAGCTTCCTTTTTGGATGCAAGAATTCAGTTGTAAACGATAAGAGAAATATTTGTAAACCATTTTTTCAGTTTATACTTCTAAATCCTTTGTTAAATCACCTAAATCATCTCATATACCAACATCTTCCCTCTTTATATTCTTTCAATCAGAAAGTTGTCACTTCCAATGTTAAGGTTTTTGTGCAGTCTGTAGATCATGGAGAGCTAATAATAGTGAGTTGTCACAGATTCAAATGACTTAAGCAGTAATTGCTCCTAGATGGTCCAAGCTGTGAAAAAAAGTGGTGGATACCTATTCACATTTTTCCAAGCTCCCAGTGGGAATCCTGCACCTTCTAGATAGCAATAGATTATAACACTTGAACAATCAAATTCTTCGATTTTGATATTGAGGCATAGTTTTTGTTGAAGAACAATCAAGTTCTTTTATTTTGACTAGATTCTGGAAGGACTGTTGCAATGGTTGATACAACGCTTGGGACCATGTCAAGTATTCTTATTTGGCCAAAGTATGTAATTACTTAGGACAGAATTAAGCCTTCAGCTTGTGTGCAGTTTTCATAACTTCTCGTACAAGTCCATGTAATGTATTCAAGGATGTGTTATTAGACCATCAAAAGATTGAAATGCTTCTCTTTTTTCTTTTCCTTTCTTTTGGACATATAATGTATTCAAGGCTGGTTCTTTTAAGTAATGGTTTCCATCACATTTTGTTTCAGTCTATATTCTACCATGTGTGCTTTCCTCTTTGTTTCAGTAAAAGCCCTTTTCACGGAAAATTTGTTCTGATTACATCATAGAGATGCTAGACACCAATACCACTCTTCTCTTTGCCCTTATATCTTATATGCCTCACAATGGAGTATAAATATCTAAATATCACTTCTAGCAAATCCAGTATTCAAGATTGTTGCATTCCGTTATGTCATTCTATATGTTCAGCTTTGACCCACTAATCACATATACTCTATTCTGAAATGTTTTTTATATTCACCCTCTCGTTAAGAGTTAGTTCCCTCTCTAAGTATATGACATAACATGATAACACCTGCTCAAGTACAAAACTATAAGGGCTCAGAAGCTGAATACCAGAGGCGTAGAACAATTGAAAGGCCACCATGTTCACTGGATCTACTTTCTAAGGTCATGGCCTTACGATTCAGAAATTCAATAATATTAACATTTTGTTTTTTAATTTTTGAAACTCTAGAAAACCCTAGAACATGGCTTTTTCAATAAATAGAATTCATATCAAGACATCTTCTATCCACCTTTTTATCTTTCCATAAATCTCAGTATTAACAACATCCACAAAAGCATACTCAAAGAAAAGAACATCAATGTAAGTGTAAAAAAATGCTTGCTTGCGGACATACCAGGAATCATTTTTGATGATTTTGCCAGGACCTGCAAGAGTAAGTAGCCTTGTTATTATTTATTCAGGAAAGAAAAGGAAACAACCATCTAGGTCTCATTTAAACATCAGTTAATCAGCCACTACTATGAATTAGAACATTAATAAAACCTCATGCATTTCTCTCCTAAAGTTACTTCAGGAAATCCTAAATGCTAGCTAGTACTATGGTTCACATTTCACAAGAAGCCACAAATCCAGAAATTTGAAGGGATTAAGCCCTTCACTGGGAACATACAAGGAAAAAAGTAGAGCAGAAATCAGATATAGAAACAATTAAGAATAGGGCATGCCTGTGCAGGATAGCTGATGTATTTTAGTGCTTCAATCCCCATTGCAGGACCAATAGTATTTGTAATACCAGCACTCCAATAACTCCACCAAGGAGCACCACCACTCTTCCCATTAGACCAAATCTTAAGCACTGCAACAAAAACCACACTCAATACTTAACCACATTGTTACTCGCGCACACATTATAACAGAGAGTCGACGAACATGCTGTATACTTACTTATAAATGACCATACCAAACAAACTACATTTTGCGCCAGATTTAGGAATGCCAAGTGTTCAAACCTCTCATTGTTAGGACCAAACCGCTTCGTTGACCTAAACCCATACAGAAACATGTTAAAATTAACCAAATAAATAAAGGAATATATGAATAGAAATGAATTCCACAACTAAGTTAACAAGAAAACACCAAAAAATTGCATCAAACTCACACCATGCAAGCACATTGTACTCAAAATTGAACCTTCTAGAGTATAAAAGAAAACAAAACCTCTAGAAATTGTTATCAATAGTCATTGAGTAACATTGTTTGAGCTCAAAGTTGAACTTCACCAATGGTACTAACAACGGCAGATCACCGAAAAATAACACTGTTTAGCTAAATGTTGCAACAATCTGAGTAAAATTTTTGGTTCCACCACTGGATATTAACATTTGGCAAAAGCAGGTTTCACAAATTCAATCAATTGCCAGAGAACTAAACATCAATTTAATCATAGGATAATACATAACTAGCACAAAACATCATACATTTATTTTTAAAATAAAAAAATACAGAACAAATCATAAATCATATAAGTAAACGAAGCCTGAAAAAAAAAACATTTATGAAATGAGGAAGGAGAGAAGAAATGTCATACACAGTCTCTTGTAGAACGCCTTGATAAATATAAGCGGACCAGATTCCGGCAACACAGAAGGCGAGGACAAGGACACGGCGGAGACCAGCACCGTGAGCTTCCATGTGGAAATATCGTTGGAAAAGTCAGATCCCGGTAGACACGTAGACTTCAAAGGCAAATTTTCAGACGATCAAAAGCCTGCGCCGGCGAAAGAGAGAAAAATTGAAGCCGGTGATATTTTCGCGGTTTTCTCTTTTTTTAACCGGCGATTTAGTTGTTGCGTGGAGATTTATATATGGCGCGTGGGATGTCTGCTACGTCTGTGGTTACACGTGGAGAGTTTTAATTGGTTAAGGTGAGTTCAGAGTGGCAGCTGATTGGCTGAGTAGACGCAACATTTGACCCAACTTTAACGACCAAAGAATGGAATAGCACCGCGTTTGGAAATCTTTTTCTTTTTCTATTTTGAAATCCGACTTTTTCAAAATAATCCACCGAGGTAGGATTTTCACTATAGAGTTCAAAATACGAAGAACTAATGCAAGGATTTTTTTAAAAAAATCAATATTTATTATATATATATATATAAATATATATACATAAAATATACTCTCACGATCTCAATTTATGTGACATAATTCAGATTTTGAAAATCAAATAGTTTCAGTTTAAGCGTGAATCGGACATGAAATTTTCAATTTTTGAAATGAAATTTATATAATAAAAGAGTGAGTTGAGGGAACTAAGCTAGTAAAGCACCCTGATAAATATTAGTATAGACTAGAACTCTGACTAAACATGCATGCCTTAGCTCGTTGATATAGCTAGGGTGTGTTTGGTAGGGAGGAAAATATTTTTTGAAAATGAATCACTTCTTGCATACGTTACACCAAATTTAGAATGACAATTTCTACGTTCAATATTAAGTTAACATCATTTGAATTGAGTTCTAATTTAGAAGCGGACAACCACCACTTGAGTACTTGTTCAGTCTGAAATGTATCGATCCAAGCCAATTGTGTTTCTACATAGAACACTAAGGTAAACTAACACTTATGAAAAAAAAAAAGAAGATAAATAAACAATATATCTACTTTAGGAGGTCCATTTTATAACTCCTATATACCATAACAAAGATTATTTTCCCCGTAAGAGAACATTTGAAGAAGAGTGTGAAAGTTAGGAATCAGTTAAGTCGTTAAGGGCAGAAAAGTCATTTTGTAATAGTTAGTTATAACCAACTGAGTTAGTTAGAGTTAGTTCACTGATGTGTATAAATATAGATGTCTTGTAATACTGTAACTAACACAATTCATTCTGCAATACAAAGATTTTAGAAGCTCCTAGAAGCTCTCTGTAAAAGCTCACAATTGAGCTATTTTTTCACTTTACGTTCATGCCTCGGGGCTTGCTTCAGTCCATAGAGAGATTTTGTTAGTCTACACACCTTCTCCCCTTGATTGACAAAACCTTGAGGCAGGTGCATGTAAATTTCATCCGTCAAATCACCCTGTAAGAATGCATTAAAGACATCCATTTGGTGAATATGCCACTGTCTAGAAGCAGCTAGAGCAACAATAGACTCACTGTAACCATCTTGACAACAGATGAGAAAGTCTCTGAGTAATCAATACCTTCCTGCTGACTATATCCTTTGGCAACCAACCTTGCCTTGAACCTGTCTATTTCCCCTGTGGACACATTATATACAAACGCAAAGGCTCGTAGGCTATTCACAACAATTTATGATTTAAAGCAAACTAATCATTGCACCAAGAGGCAACCTTTTGATCAACCAAGGTTTGTCATTGATACAAGCCGTATACATGAGATATACCAAAAAGGGAAGACCTACAAAATATGGTTCTCTCCGAAAGAGACTCAATCATTTGGTACTGCAACAAAAGGAAATAACAATAACAACAACAACAACAACATACCATGTGTAGTCCCACACAAAATGAAGTACGTGAATGGTAGAGTGTACGCAAATCTTACTTCTAGCTCGGAGATAGAGATACTATTTCCCATAGATCCTCGGCTTAATACTAAATCAGTCTAGAAAAAAAAGTAACGAAAGTAAGAAACAACAGATAGTAGCAAAACAATACTACAATGAGCTAATACTATAATCGAACTACACGAAACTATAAAAATAATACTACAATTACTAGTATGAACATATAAAATCACTTAGGTGGCCTATAAAATTAGAAAAATACAAATGGACCAAGAAACTATTTTCTATTTTATCCTTTATTATGTTACCATGGAGTTCTAAGATTTACAAATTAGAAATTCATGCCCAACTGTCTTTGATACTGGGCCAACGAAAAGAACCAGTAGAATACGATAAGTAATATATTAGTATTAAATGATTGCTTAAAACAAAGGCCCATTAGCTCAGTTGGTTAGAGCGTCGTGCTAATAACGCGAAGGTCGCAGGTTCGAGACCTGCATGGGCCATTAATTTTCCCCTTTTTGGAAAAAAAACTATATACTCCTAATTTTATTATTTTAAAAAATAAAATGAAACTAATAAAACGGGGTTAATTATATAAAAAAAAAACATAATCTGATTTCCAAAAAAAAATTAAATTAAATTTTGTAAATAAAACATCGTTGAACTTTCATAATTTCATTATATACCCTACAGCTAATAATTTAATAGCAAGAACTTATTTTAAACTAGATTTCGGTATAAATTAACTGGTTTTCGAGTAAATTGACATTTTAATTTAGGGTTGTTCAAAACTGAATCAAAACCGATAATTCGAATTAGAAAAATGTTATTGGTTATTTATAATGGGTTATTGGTTTAGCGGTTTTGATAACGACTTTGATTTTATTTTTATTATCGGTTCTTAAAGGGTTGAGGTTTTTTTCTTAACGGGTTAACCGAAACCGATAGTAAATTAAATAATTATATTTATATCATTTTGTATATATAATCCTTGACTTAAAGTTTAGTTTTCTACTTTTATTTCTGGTTGTCTGAAACTCTTGGTTATTCTATAGTGTAAAAGTGTTTGCCTTTGAGCAAGATGCAATTTGTGAACTCATGTGCATAATTCATTTAGATTGTCACCTTATTTCTAAGTGATTTTCAATATAAAAAAAATTGTCAAATCTTAACGGTAAAACCGATGACCGAACCGATAACGATCAATAACCGATAAATCAATAATCAAAGCCAATATCTTAATGGTCTATAACAGTTTAGCATTTCTACAAATCGATAACCAATAAGTCAAACTGATAAACTTCAAAATCGAACCGATCGATATGTAGCCCTATTTTAATTAGGTGATTTAGTGAAACATTTTTAATGTTTCTTTATTACAAAAAATAGTGTGATAATTATTCCACAATTAAATCATAAGTTCCATGACTTTTTTTTTTGTGTAATCAAAAGAAGAAAGAAACAAGAAAGCAATACTACTAGAAATCAATGGAGTATGATTCATGATCACTTGTCTTGTTGCCCCATAGTCAAGGAAATTAGTTGATAGGACTTTTAGTAAACAATGATTTTGACATGTGTGAATTGATAGGGCAAAGGGGTCAACAAAAGGTAGGTCCTATCCTTGGAGGAAAATATAAACAATTTTCTTTGTGTGAAAGGGAAAATATGATAACTTGATTTGTTTCTTTAATGGGAAGCAAAAAGTAGCTTTTAGATGGAAATTTCTCTGAGGTTGAAAATATTTTATTACAAAAATAAAAATATATTTGTTACGTGTGGATAGAAGTGTTGAAACTGAGAAGTGTTGAAACTGTTAATGAAAAGTTGATTTGTTTGATAAAAGAAGTGTTGATAAGTTCTTTCTTTTGTTAGAATGATCGAAATATATATTTTTAATTATTTAAAAGTTTTCACATAAAGAAAAGGTGAAACAACGAATAAAGAGTAAAGAGGAAATGGAGATTTTAGTAGCTCAGTTAATTAACTATCTAAATTTTTCCTTTCCTACCTTATAATCCCTCCCTTCATTTTCCCTTCCCTTACCTCCGAAGTAATAAAAAAAAATGATGAGTAAGTTGGAAGTTTTATTTGGGAAAATATATTTTGAGAATTAGAAAGTTATTATGATAAAATAGTAAAATATTGAGCAAATTAAAAATATTTATAAACTGAAAAATTATAAGTTAGAAATCAACTTATGAATTTTTAACTGATTTTAACTTGTAAATTCTTTCATAATATTTAATATAACAATACTTAAATAAGTTTAAGAAATACTTATAAATCAGTTTGATCAGCTTATAACCTTGGTTAAACACCCTTATAAAGTCACATTTCTTATAGTGGAACCAAAGTGTCTTTTTAACTCTTTTATCTTTTCCTAATTCCCCTTTGATCACTTCATATATAGAATCAACATCAACAATGTCACTATTTATCATTCACCATTTATTTTCCATAGACCATAGATGATGTGGATCTCTAACCTATTAGAGAGATTAAAGCGTTAAATGTTACATCGAAGTTGAATATTCTTGATCCATAAAAAGGGTCATCAAAACTAAAATTTATTTCCTTTTAAGGTGGAAATTACACAAAGTTATTGAGTATTCTATTAGGTTCTTTCTTACTAAGTTCCTTTATCACAATCGAAACTCAAAGCTAAGAAACTAAGTGAATTCCAAGTCCTCTTCTAGATGAGGCGCAAATTTAAAATTTAAATTTTATAAGTTCAATTTTATGAGATTTTTAATGTTGAACTCATTATGTTTTAAACCTCATTTATGTTGTAAGATAATTTCTCTTCACTAATATATATTTATTTTTTTGAGGTGTTTGCAGTCTTCAAATCAATTTCTACTAAGGAAAAAAAATTTAATATTGTCTTGAACTTTTAAAACAAATAATAGTAACTAGTTTTAAAAAATCATGATAGATAATTTAAAACGGAAAGGGTCGAGCACTTTAATAAAATAAACACTTAACAAATAATTTTTAAGACTAAGAGAATATTTTAAATCATGACGAATAATTTAAGACCGAGAGACTATGAACAACTTATAAGGAGAGTGCAACATAACCTATTAAAATGAACAATAATTGTTTTAATAATTTTTTTTCTATGTGATATGATGGTCTTCCGTTAGTGACTTTAAGTCTAAGGTCCCATGACTGTACATAAACATGGCCACCCATAATTTCATATTAATTAATACCAACGTTCCAACAAAAGAATTATGATAACATCGTCCACTTGCACACACTTAGAAATATCGAAAAAATAGATCTGGTCAACAAAGAAGTTTCACCTTTTTTGTTTTCTGTTCGATATTCGTATTAGAATTTGACTAATTCAAATTTATGTTATCTACATCTAGAATTCATACGAAAATTAAAAATTGAAACTTTTAATTAAGGGAGAAACAGTCGGTTACGTTTGCATGAATGAAGTTGACAAGGAAGCTAACTACTATGTCAATTCTTGTGTGAATGGATTGCACATGAAAATTATTTGTACGTGTTAAATAAATAAATAATAAAAATTCTAACCTTTGAAATTTTTGGCTAAATGTTTTCCTTTTAGTATGCAATTTATTTGGCATTATTAGTGTGATGCCATCGCAACGACTCATTGACTATGTTGGCAAATGAAATGTTTCCAATTTATAAACTCCATAAGACCATCTCCAATTCAACACCAAATTTTACATTAAATTCTAAATTTAGTGTAAAATTTGGTGTTTTGAACTCCAATCCACACCAATTTTTACATCAAATTTGGTGTGTGAATAGTGTTACACCATTTGGTGTAACACTACTCATCACACCAATTCACTTTTTAAATATTTTAATATTATTTCATTATACAAACTTTTAATTAAACATTATATAAATTGCATGTTTTAATTAAATCTTTTGTATATTTAATTATTTTTTATGTAATATTTTTATAATATTAATTTTAGATATAAAATTTAGTTTTTACAAATTAATTTTTCTATATATGAATTTTTTAAAATTAAATTTATGTTAATTCTACTATAAATTATAATTGGATATAACTACAATTAACCTTCACAAAAATTAAAAATGCAAACATTGCTCATTTTGAACTACGTAATGCATTAATAGAACATTTATGGGAGCACCGATCTTGAAAGTTGAATATTTATGTAGAATTTAAAATAATTTTTTTCAATTATGTAATGTTTATTTAATTGTATTTCATTAATGATTCACTTTTATTTAATTTGTATTATCTATTATTATGTATAATGTATAATATTTGCTAGCAATTTCTATTATTAAAAAAATTATGGTACAAAATAATTTTATATTAAATGATTATAAAAGAAAATAATATGAATTCTATATGGTGAATGTTTTCTTTAGAATTTGTTTTATGAAATAATAAAATATAAATGAAATAAGAAATAATAATATAATAATGAAGAAAAAAAAATGGTGTAAAATTTGGTGCAGTGGGTTGGAGTTGATTACACAAAAAATAGTGCTAACACCAAATTTGGTGTTTGGGTTGGAGATGCCCTAAGGGCAAAGAGGTACGTAATATTATTTTTTTTGCAAAAAAATGCAAATAAAAAAATGTAACTGTGTTTTTTTCTTTTTGTTTGAATTTACGAGTGGTTTCATATTGAAATACGAAAATCTAAATTCACATTGAAAAATTCTATATTGGAGAATAAAGTGTACGTTCTCAAATATAGATGACTCCATACACACTTTTAAAAGCTGTCAAAAACCGACCTCAAATCCACTACTAAAAAAGAAGTCATGTTTTTTTTTAAAGAAATAATAATTTTTTTAAAAGAAAAAGAAAAAATCAACCTTTGGAGATCGATTTATTTTTTGGTGCGATAAATCAAAAATAAAATGCAAACTGACATCCTAAAAGATTGATTTCCTCTAAACAATTTTTTTTACAAAAATCGACCTCCGCTAGATCAATTTTTGACATTTTCTTAAGTAATGACAAGTCCTTTAAATTTGCATCTAATTCTTATTATTGAACCAGATTCACAAACTATATAGATTAAATATTTTTTATTTGAGATCGAAAACTTTCACAAAGTATAGGTCTTGTGACAAACCTTTAAATATGCTTGCAAGAAGATCAATGACACAAAATTCAAAAAAGTAATAGTAAGTGCAAAAGGATAAAAAAAGAAAGTTGTAAAAAGAGAATCATTATGATTTATGTGGAAAAATATTATAGAAAGGAAAAAAACAAAGAAGACTCTTTGAAGGAACCTTACATCATTGCTGAGGTGGTTAACAAAAACACATCATGCTTACATTTTAGAACCTAATTCTACAATTATCAAATCACTTCATTGCATTTTCTCATTTTATGGTAAAATAATTTTAAAGTAAAATAGATATTCAAAACTATTACATTTTCTAGTGTTGAATTGATCCTTCTTTACCAATATTAATAATGATTTGATTTTTGTTTGAGTTACTAATATTTGATATGCTATATAAAACTTATTATTAGCTTATATGTATTAGATTGTATTCGCTGATACATCATCTAGCTCAAATCGCTCTCTGAATCTCACTACTCTCTCCTCTTCCTACAAATGATAAATATCCAAACTATAACCTACTTGATTTGACATATTCAAATTTAACCTAACTCGCCATAGCCCCTCTAAGTCATCATATACTTTTATTTAATGAACCTTTGAGCAAAAAAAGAAAATGGCAAAACAAAGGAGATTGTGTTGTCAAGTGGTGATTGATTAAGGGGTTGAGTAAAATTTACTCATATTTTTAATTGTAAGATGGGAAATAATAGTAATTAATAAAATGATTTGCAAGATTTTGACAAGAATAAATCGTGGGGTTAAGTGCTTTTCTTGAATTGTAGATTTATAACTGGATTTTAAAGTATAAAGTCAACTGATTTTTTTTTTAAAAAACTTCCACTTGTTTATAGATTTTCGTATAACATAAAGTTATAATATTAATCAAATAATCCACATGAATGTAACTTCTTTTTGTGCATGCTTGCCTTAAAATGTGCTTCACCTAAATTAGAGTAAAATGTGGAGCAAGAATCTCATTTTTACGAGTATATCAAGCCCATTTTTCTAAAGAATAAAATAATAATATGATCATAGGTGACTTAGTTTTAATTTAATATATAGTATCACATCAAGTGATACAGAGAAATAGTATAATGTATACTAATAAATAAAGATGACAGGTTGATTAAAGAAGAAAATATGGGACTAAAGTGGATGGTTTTTAATTATTCTTTATCTTGAATTATTGAAATAGACTTGTCTTGGCCAGGTTCAGATACTGGATTTTAAGTCAACTGATTTTTTTTTCCCCTTTAAAAGTCCTACTACTTTAAATATTGTTGTATAAGAGAAAGTATTATAATCAAAATTATTATTTTAATTCGTTTGGTGGGTACCTGCTGATTGCACAAAAAGGGAATATATTATTATTGTTTGCCTGGCTTATTGTTGGTAATTTATTTTCTTTTTAAATAGAGTCAAAATGAATATTATCCTTTTTTTGTTCAAACATTTCCCTAATATGATTACAAAAGGAATTCATAAATGAAATTCATGTTTGAGGAGCTAGGATAATTGTGAAATTAATATAATTATTTTTGGAAGGAAAATTTAGTTTTTATAATAAATTTTCCCAACAAGGAAAAATGAGATTCATATGTGAACCAATGGAGTATTGGGAGTAAGAAATAATACATTTTTTTTGTTCCAATTTCATAGGGTGTTTTTATCATGTCTTAAATCAAATATCTTGATAATCTTTAATTTAAGAATAACATTCTTTTGAAAAATATTAGCTCCGTCCTCATTTATGTGATGATATTTGTCTAGGTATACAAAGCTTAAGAATTTTAACGTTGTTCGATAAGGAAGGTGGGGGGGGGGGGGGGGGGGGGTGGAGGAGGTGATTT
>NW_006239350.1:490441-499964 GCF_000226075.1 Solanum tuberosum
GTGGGTGGGAGGGGGGTGGGGCGGGGGGGGGGGGGGGAGCGTGTGTGAAGTAGATATTTTCCCTCCTCCATTCATAGTTATACTTATAGGTTTGTTTGGGACCATATACTATATAGTGTATAAGTTTAATTTAATACTCAACCTCATGTGCACTCTTTAATGCTTTCATTTTCAGGGCAAAAGACACATTTTTTCTTGAAGTTGCTCCCATTTTTTTCTCAAGTTACACGCTCACTATACATGTTTGGACAATGAGTTTGGCAATATACTATACATGTTTTTTCTTTGGAATATTTCTAAAAGGAAATTCGTAATCACTATTTTTGTAATAGCTCGCAATTATATGAGAGAAATAATAAATAATACTAGATATAAGTTTGATGTGGCGAATTCAACTGAGGCAGAGGGCGATCGTTGACCGTCTTTATGGGATGCCATTTGTTTTCTTACGAATTACATTACATTTATAGTTGGTCCTTTTTTAAAAAAAAATTATTTTTATTTTCTTTAAGTTGTTTGTTTCTAAAGAGAAGAGATGTTTGAATACTGTACTTAACTACATGCATGAGAGCCTTGTGTTGACACACTGAATATATAAGAATGTGTTTAATATTTTAAAGGTTAGATTGAATTACTCAACACCAACATGATGTGGTGTAGTGCTGGACTGTTTCACTCTTAATCAGAGGTCTTGAGTTTAAGCCATGGGTATGGCGGATTTAGTCGAGGCTCCAATGGAAAAAAAATTGAATTACTCAACGACCTAAAATAGGTCATAATTTTTTTTTATTAAATTTATTTGTCGAATTCCAATTTAATTTTGTTAATTAGAAATTCTAGAAACTCATTTTGTCAAAAGTATAAATCCAAGTGACATACATTAAATTATGAAACTATTTTATTTCAATGATGAACTCATGTCTTTGACCTTTAAACATATGTTACCTATCTCGCTAATTAGATTTTTGTTCTAAATAGATTATTAAAATGTTATAATTAACTATATATAATAATTAATGTCTCAAATAGTCATACTTATAAAGCTAGCACTTGATCATAAATTTTGAAGATTTATCTTCAAATATATTTTTGGTCATAGATTATGGATTAGATTTTAACACTCTGTCTTAAAAAAAATAATTCAAGTTTGGTTTTGGGACTTCCACTCATAAAACTTCTATATTTTTTTTCAAGTAAATTACTTATTTAAACAAAATTTTAAATTCCAAAAATATATTTAATTTTTTTTTAACTTCTTAAATTTTAAATTTCTAAGTAATAAATCTATTGTCAAGATAAAAAGGGACCTTTTATCACGAGGTGTTGGCCTTATATTTTTTTTCCTATGAGCCCTTCATATTATACTTTTACAATTATTGGGATAGTATCAATGAACAATAACTTGGCAGGTACTCTTTATTTATTGCAAGTAAATTATTGACAATGACATACTTTTAGTGTGGTTCTATAAATGATTTTGAGGAAAACTAAATATTAATAATAATACATTTAGTGTGATTCTATTAGTGAAATTTGAGGGAAATAAAATATATGTAAACTTTATCTTCGTTTTATGTGAGATAAAAATATCATTTTTGATAGATCATTAGCTTAAAAAAATGTGTTTTAAAAAAAATAAAGACGAAGAAGAAAAATAATATATCTACGCAAAAAAATAGTAATATACTCAAATTTGACCACTTCTAATGAAAGAAAAAACTTTACACTACCAATATTTTCTTATATATAACTTAATATATAATATTAAGTCTACTGAAACTTGTTTTGTTTTTAGTTAAGTAGTTCAAAGTAAAGGTCAATTTTAGTTCCTTTTTTCGTAATAAAAAATCAAGTCTAATCATAGTTTTAGTGCTCAAATTAAGTGGAACACATAATAAAGACAGAAGAAGTAATTAATTTAAGTTTTTCCCATAGTAGATTTTTACTTTTAGCTTTTATTAGGGTAATACATGAGAACATTGATAAATTTGAATAGTATTTTTTTAAACTAGAAAGTTAAATAACTACATAAAGTACCTGTCTTAAATTATCTATCGAAATCTTTAAAAATGATTATTTCAAATAATTTATTATTTTAAAAGTTCAATACAAAATTAATTAACTTTTTTCCATTTTGTTCTTAAGAGTAACACTTATCTACGACTACAAATATTTCAGTAAAGTAATATTCAACGAAGATAAATTATGTTTTAAGACGAAGATGCAACAGTCCAAATTCCTTTTAATCAATAACTTTTTAATGAACATGTAAAATAAATCCAATAGATAATTTGAAATTAATGAAGTAGTCAAATATAGTATTCTAAAATAGAATTAATAAAAACAATACAATAACCAATTTTTTAACGAGAGAAATGTCAAGTAAACATGAATCAATTAAAATGAAACGAATGAGATAATTAATAATTAATTAGTTGAAAACGTGCATCACGAGGAATAAATTTGGGACTAATTAGTTGAATCATTCCTTATGAGCGTCCATGTATTACTCACTTAAAAGTGGATAATTTTATCCTTAATCAAATTTTAATCGTGTTTAAAAATTATTAGGTGTTTTTCAAATTTGTAATATAACTTTTCAATTTAAATTTAATTTTTAAATGATTAAATACCATTTTAAAATAAAGTAAAAAAAAAAATATGAGTCAAAAAATAAATTAGGTGTTTTTCAAATATGTAAGATATAAAACGTCAATTTAAATTTAAAATCTTTATAATTAGATACTAAGTTTTAAATAAAGTAAAAAAACATTTAATTAGAAACTTGATATAATTATTATGAAATTACTATTGTCAAAAGATGTGTTGCCGTGAATGAGGTGTTTCTTCTTTCATCAGATATTTCAGGTTTGAGTTTTGGGATATACAAAATTGGGAGGGAAGCACTGTCGGCTATAACGACGTGAATCTGAATTAGTCAGACTCCGATAATACGGAAGTAGGGGCAAATTAGGAATTAAGAAAAAGATGACGGAGTAGTGACACCCACGTTATCACAAAGGACACACATTTTGTCGAGTAGAAAAAGACAAGTGAGAAATGGAAAAAGGAAGCTACTTCACCATTTCTATAGCTTCTTCTCTTCTAATTCCTTTTTTTTTTCTCTTTATATTTATCTACTCAAAAGCCTTCAAGAACTATTCTTTGTAGTTGTTCATGTGACCCTTTTCAGTTTTTCCCACCAAACTTTTTACAACTCCAAAAACAAAAATATCTTGTATTTGGGTTGTTCAAGAATTGAGCTTTTTTGCAGAAATATTGCTCCCAAGACTTGATTTTGACTTGTAAAGGATTGATCTTTTGTGGGGTTTTTTAAAAAAAAATTCTTGATGGGCAATTGTGTTGGTTCCTCAGCTAGAGTTGAAGCTACTTTGAGCTCTACTACCCCTTCTGGTACTTGACCCTTTCTGTTTTTGCTTGTTCTTCTGTTGGGTATTTCAGAGTTTATTGAGCTGGTTCCTGTGGGTGGAGGTGTGCGTGTGTGTGTGTGGGGGGGGGGGTATGGAAAAAGATAAAGATTGTTTTTTTGTGTGTATCTTTTTCTGCTTTGTGATGGGTGATTTAGTTCTTTGCTTTTAATTGCTTTGGTTTTTGGGTGAATTTAGTTGTTTGCTTTCTTTTTGTTAGAGAATCTTGATTGCTTCCTATCACTGTATAGGGAGAGGCATTAAAATTGTAAGACTAGTTTTTAGCTTGCAGAGAGAACTCTGATGTGTGGTTTGTTTCATTTTGCTTCTGTTTATTGATGAATTTGGTTTAATCTTTATGTTGGTGCATTAAAGCATGGATCTTTGTATTTTTTTCCAAGTTGGTTGACTTTTACAAGATATTTTGGTATGGAGATTTGTGAGTTTTGGATGTTGATTGTTAACTTTTGCTTGAGTTTTGTGATATCTGTGTTTGCTTTTTGCCTAGTTGCTTTCTCATCCTCATATGTTGTTTGAACTCAAAAAATGATTGGATTATTTACAAATCATTCTTTTCCGCTTGAATACATTGAATAATTATGTTTTGCTGCGAGTAGTTGCACCTTTGTCCTTGAGCTGAAGGTCTATTGGAAACAACCTCTCTACCTCCTAATGTAGGGGCAAGGTTTGCGTACACTCTACCCTCCCCATGTAGGGACAGGGTTTGCGTACACTCTACCCTCCCGAGGCTCAACTGGTGGGATTGCACTCGATATGTTGTTTTGTTGTAGTTGTACATTTATTTCCAATCACCAAGATTCTTCTTTTTCATGTCTGTGTCCAATTTCCTTATGTTTAGGATGTAAAAAACATCATAGTAAGTTAACTGAAATTGACCTGTCCCCTATAATCAACCATATACTATTGGAAAGAATAGTTTTATTCTAAGAATGCATATTGGTATATGTGACTGAATGATAACATTTCCTACTCTTTTTATATGCCAGCTTATGAAGCCTCAAGATTTCCTGACAGAAAAAGCAATTCTTCTGTTCCATCAAGCCTAAGTATTCCATCCTATGGTAGGAAAAGTAGTTCCGAAAGCCTTCCTACTCCGAGATCTGAAAGCGAAATATTATTTTCTCCTAATGTCAAATCCTTCTCATTCAATGAACTGAAAAATGCAACAAGGAATTTTAGACCTGACAGTCTTCTTGGGGAAGGAGGATTTGGTTGTGTTTTTAAAGGATGGATCGATACGCAAACTCTTACTGCTTCAAAACCTGGTTCTGGAATAGTGATTGCTGTAAAGAAATTGAAGCCAGAGGGTTTTCAAGGTCACAAGGAGTGGTTGGTATGTTACTTCTGCTATAATCCTGCTTAAATTGAACACTTTTTTCTCGTTGGCATAGTAACTAATGTAAAATACTCTGCAGACTGAAGTTAATTACCTCGGTCAACTTCGTCATCCAAATCTGGTTAAACTCATTGGCTATTGCATCGACGGTGACAACCACCTTTTAGTGTATGAGTTCATGCCTAAAGGAAGCTTGGAGAACCATCTGTTTAGAAGTATGTCTGCTTTCTTACCCTCATAGCTTTGTATTTGTCATACTGCTGTGATTTCTAGTAGTAGTTTCTCCCTTATGTCATTTCCCTTCTGTCCCGAACAAATAGAGGGGAAAGTTTTCGGCTTACATATGAGGGGAATGCTTAGAATTATATGTGTATTTACAAATTGGTGGTAATTCTTGGCTCTGTCTTTTTGTTAAACAGGAGGACCTCAACCTCTGAATTGGGCAACAAGAATTAAGGTGGCTATTGGTGCTGCTAGAGGCCTTGCTTTCCTTCATGATGCTAAAGAACAAGTCATATATCGAGATTTCAAGGCTTCTAATATTCTGTTGGATGCGGTACGTATCAGACCCCGATCTCCCTTTGTGTAAATATGCCTTTCCGTAGCATAAGTTCTCCTGCTGTTCTTGCGAAGCTTAAGACATATCTGCTTTCTTGGACTGCAGGAATTTAATTCAAAGCTGTCAGATTTTGGTTTGGCCAAGGCCGGGCCAACTGGTGATCGCACACACGTATCCACTCAAGTAATGGGTACACAAGGCTATGCTGCTCCAGAATATGTTGCTACAGGTTAATACATTGCCTCTCTTGTTAGATTAGCTATATTAAACATATAGCATGACCTTCTGATTAGATATCCATTTTGTAGATTTTGGAGTAAAACATATTAAACGATGATTTTTGATGATAAATCTAGTTATGATGGTCTATGCAAACCTTACCCTTACCTTTGTGGTGTAAAGACGACCCTTAAAAGTATCCCCAGTTACCGATCTTATTTGTTTAGACTTTCTATAAAGTTGCGGTATTTTCACGGAGAAGAAAGAGCTTGATTTCTTATTATGAGTAAACATAACTCTGCTTTCCTTATGAAACACATTCTATTGTAATACTGCTGGACTATTATCTTGTAACTAAATATCCCGCTATCTTCCAGGTCGTTTGACAGCAAAAAGTGATGTATACAGCTTTGGTGTTGTGTTGCTCGAACTGCTTTCAGGACGACGTGCAGTCGACAACACAAAGGTCGGTATAGAACAGAATCTTGTAGACTGGGCAAAGCCATATTTAGGGGACAAACGGAAGTTGTTTCGAATAATGGACACCAAACTAGAAGGCCAGTATCCCCAGAAAGGAGCGTATACAGCTGCTAACCTTGCTTGGCAGTGTCTAAGCAATGAACCCAAGCTTCGCCCCAAAATGTCTGAGGTTTTAACTGCTCTTGAAGAACTTCAATCACCAAAAGGTGTTAGCAAACTCTCACATACCGAGCATAGAGCTATTCCCAGCCCAGTGACTGTATCGCCTATGAGGCATCATCGTTCACCCCTGCATATGACACCGTCTGCTTCTCCATTACAAGCCTATCAAAAGTCTCCTCGCGGAAGGTGACTCATAGAGACTAGAGAGTATACATATTTTGGTTTTGTCATTGTACATTTCTCATAAATCTACCAAATTTTGTTGTCTATATGTTTTAATGTATTGGCAATCCAAGATTAGATTTTGTTTTTTTTGTCCAATGCTTACTTTGTAACCTATTCAGACACTGAGTGAACTCTCACTGTATTTGAGATGATAATCTACTTAGTTAAATGTGAATGAAATTGTGTCTCATATATTTTATAAAGCATAAGAAGGCATAATATGAAGAAAATCCATAACACTAATATATATTCAAAAGAGCTAAAATATCTATAGTTTGTTGAGCAGAATACAAAGTCACAATTCAACTGGGTACTAGGAGTAGAATATTAAACCAATATTAAATAGGCTTAATTAGAGTAAAACACTTAAATCATTCTCAAATTTGGTTTAAGACAAAATTGAAGAAAATTAATTATATTAGGTATAGATGACTAAGCTTATTAATTCAGTAGTGTAATTAATCAGTGTTGTGTGAATTTTTTTTCTCAAGATCTTATAGTTTGCATTTTTCCTTTAGTGACTTGCAATTCTAGATCTTGTAGATTTTGAGCTATAATTTTTTTTCTCTTCAGATTAGAAATGAAAGTAAATGACTATAGCTCTGATATAATAGTAGTTAATTTTAAAGACGTTATAAAACTATTTTGGCTGATGATATAGATATAACCATTGACAAGTACAATGATTACTTTTACAAGAAAACATGATGATTTTAATGATGGGAAAATGAACGGATATTATTATTTTACACTTTCGAACAGAAGAAATGATAGAAATGTCAATAAAGATTCTAGCGGGATGATTATATGCTTTCTTACAAAGAAAATAATGTAGATGATGAGGAAGATGACGAAGATGATGGTGATCCAAATTATGTGCCTCCTAACAAAAATAATGATGAAAACAACACGGTTGAGAACCTAGGCAACAACGATGATGACAATGATAATAACAATGAAGGAGATCTAGGAGATGATTATGTGCTTTATCATCATTATCATCATCTCTAGAATCCCCATCATCCTTAACATCATCTTCATCATCATCGTTATCATTCACGCCATCATCCTCATCATTTCCATTGTTATTTTTGTTAGGACATACAATCAGAGTCACCAACATCGTCATCAACGTCATCATCCTCTTCATTATTTTCTTTGTTAAGAGGTATGCAATCATTTTGCTGGAACCTCGATCACTTTCCACTATTCCTTCAGTTTGGAGGCATAAAATCATTTTCATAATATTCATCATGATATTTTTAAATAAAATAAAATTTTTAGTATTACAAGTTTAATTTTAGCAATAGATCTATGTGATATATATATAATTTTTTTTTTGTCTATGTTCTCATTATTTCCACGTAATCTTGATGTGGCCTAAGAACCACTTGTCATAAATTTTCTTGCCTTATTATTAGTCTCATTTAAAGTTATAAATCGTATTTTAACAAAGTTATCTCAGTTAGATATCAAAGCAATACATATAAAACTGGTCAAATCATAAATATAAATTTGGTCAAATCATAAGAAATCAAATCATAAAAATCATTGTTTGACAAAGAGTTATGGTGTGTAGGATATGCTTTTCATTCACTAATTTATTTTTTCTATTAAAAAAAGTGTGGGGGCGAGATCTCATTATGTAATTCAATTCTTTAAATTTTTCAATAAATTCCATTTAGACACTTAAATTATAATTTATTATAATTGAGCACATAAATACAGAATAAAATATCCATATTAATAAATAAGCCTCTTAGAGTTTCACTAGCCATAAAAAGAGAGATAGCTATATTTCCTTTTTATCTATGATGCAACCTAAGATTAATTAAAAATATCACTAAATTCTAGAAGTTATTGAAAATTAATAAATAGATGAAACCATATAAAAATAGTTTCCTCTTAACCTATAATAAACTACAAAAATATTTTTTTTTTAAAAGACATAATTTTATTAAAATTTGGCAGATAAAAAGAACAGAATTTGAAAATATTTCAATTTCCTTTTTTCCCAAGATTAAGCAATCTTTTTATTTGGAACCGTAGGGTAACCCAGGTCCTAGTCGAAAGGCATTGAGGGGGGAATTAATTCCGGATCACCCATATGGATAACCATCCTCCAAATCAATTGAGTCATCTCGATGGACAATCTATAAACTATGTATACATGATTATATTTTTTTTTGTAATATTTTTACTTTTTATTTTAAAAAAATTGTTGAATGACAATGACAGTATGCGATTCATCATGAGCAATCAATAATGTTTTTACTCTATAATTATTTCAACTTCATTCACTTTCTTTTTAAGACACCTATAACAACTAAGAATTATTTTAGATTTTCTGTTAGTGCGCTTTGACACCATTAGAAATAAATGTTTTTTCATGGTAAATTAATGAAATTTTGTACTATAATATATGGTTTTTCATCTATTTTTCACTTAACCAGCTCACTAGAAAAAAAGATTCTCACTGAACTATTGGAAAGTTTCTTATTTGTTTTGTATGAAGACACTATTATTTTTATTTTCTCATGATTTAATCAAAAAATTTATAAAAATAGCTGCTAAATATTTTCCTGTGGAAAATTTCACTAAAAAATAATAATTTTTAGGAATATTTTTAATGAATGGCAAAAAAGTTCAAAACATTTTCATTCACTATTTATTTATCATTAAATCATATTACAATTGGGGGCATTTTTTTTAATGAAATTTGTCCATTAGAAGTCTACTACATAATAATGCTAAAAATGAAAACATGAAAAACATTAATCTAGTTAATGATAACTAACAAACACTACATAATATTCAGATTTTATTTAACAACAATAATTCTTCAATAAATATTAAAATTTTATTCAATAAACTCAACTTTATAATTCAATCAGTTACATGAAAAGTTAGTTAGAATTGATTGCCCTATATGTAACCCCATCCTACCTAGGTTTTTATTATTTTTTAGGTTTTTTTTTCTAATTTTAATTTTACTTTTTTTTTTTTGAAATTTCAACATGTGTTTAATTAGTTTTTTTATATAACTATTTTTAATTTGATATTATTATTATTATTATTATTATTATTATTATT